>NC_000084.6:53667500-53722500 GCF_000001635.26 Mus musculus
TTGTGGTTGTGTGTTGTGGTTGTGTGTTTGGGATGAGAGGGCATGACCTTTGGCCCAGTGCTTCTATTCCTAGGAAGCCTGTGGGTAGCTTCTAAAATGCAAACTCAGGTTTGGGAAGCCCAGGGTGCTGGAAAAGGAATTTGTTTGCATTCTGATATAACTTGAAAATATTCTTCCTGCCCCCCCCCCCATACCACCCGTCCCAGTCCTGTGATTTTACCTAAATCATATCCCACACCCGGAGTTTCTCCTTGTGGGAGTCTAATTTAGCAACTATTATTTTTCTTTTTTGCCTTTGCTTTCAAGTCATATTCAAGAAAGTATTGCTAAAACCAATGTTGTAAAGATTTCCCATAAGTCATTTACTAGGGGCTTTATAATTTGGGTGTTAACATTTGATCTTTGGTGTATTTTGAGTTGGGTTTTTGAGTATATCGAAGATGAGCTTTATTCTCAGGCCAGGGGATGCTCTACTTCCCCGGCACTGTGTACTGAAAAGACTCCTTTGTTTGCAGCGGCTCCAGGCCACATATTTCCCTATCTATGCATCTGATGTACTGGGCGGTATGTATGAGGCTTTATTTCTTGATCTGTATTCTATACTGTATTTCATATGCTACACATATTCATGCAAGTACCACGGTTTTGATCACTGTTGCTTTAAGGTACATTTTGAAATCAGAAATGTTAGGACTCCAGTTCATTCCCCTTTGAGGATTGTTCTTGTTCTTTGTAGTCTCCTGAAGGGTGAGGTTGGAGCCTGGACTCCACCGCTCGAGTCCCGGGAGGTATGGCCTTTGGGAGGCTACTAAACATGAGAGCAGAGCCCTCGGTGACTGGAGGAGTCCCGTTATAAAAGGACTCGGGTTGGAAGCCCCACTTTCTCATTCCATCACCTGAAGACATAGTGTGTATCCACTCTGAAGGACTGTCACCAAAACCATTGTCTTGAGAACAGAGAGAAAGCTGCCTTCATAGACACCAAGTCTGCCGGGTCCTTGACTTTCAACCGCCTATGCTCTCAATCTATAAGAGAAAGGTTTCTATTCTCTACGATTTCCCCAGCTGCTGGGGTTATTGTTACAGCAGCGTGAACAGACTAAGGTAGGGCCCTTTGAAATTCCACATGACCTTTAAATATGTTTTCCCAGAAAACAAAATAGCTTTTGACAGATATTGCATTGAATTTGTAGACCTCTATTTGGCAGCACTGGCCTCTTAAACAAGACTGAGTCTCTCCATCCAGAACTACGGACGGTTTTTAGTTCTTTGTTTATTGGCTTCTTCAGTCTTTCCGTGTAAAGTCTTTATTTCTGCATTTCTCTTTTTTCTCATCACTGTAACAAAATACCTGTCAAAAAACAGTGTAAGGGGAAAGGGATTGATTCTTGGCTTCCCTGGTTAAGAGAGCTCCGTGTATCATGTCGGGAGGAGCATGGCAAACTTCACAGCTGTGCCAGCTTGTAGCCTGGCTCCTCATACCTGGGAAAACCAGGAAGCAGAAAGCAGGACTGGGACCTGCTGACATTCCTTTCTCCGTTGACTCACGGAGGGAGGGACCTTTGCTTCTTCCTACCTTCATTCTTCCATCCTCAGTTAAAACACTCTGGCACCTTCCCACACATCCCTGGTGGTGCGTCTCCTAGGTGATTGCAAGTCCATCCAAGTTGGCAATAAATATGACTACTATTAAACAAACAAACAAACAAACAAACAAACCCGTTTCATTTCTTTCTCAGATCATTTCCTACTATATTGAAGTGATTTTTGTTTGTCTGCTTTGCCTTGTTGAGATGTCGTACACGTACATACACACATATGGTACACCTCTATAGCCCAGGCTGGTATGGAATTTATTACGCAGTCAAGGACGGTTCTCACATTCATGACAGGCCCACTGCTTTAGTCTCCATGTTCTGGGAGAATTCCAGCATAAGTCACTGTGCCTCACTGATACAGTGGATTTTTACCTGTTAATTTGACACCATGGAGTTCCGTTGAACGTATTTATTCTAACAGTATCTATATATGTGCCCATTGGCATTTTTACATAGAAGATCATGCCGTATGCGAACACAGAGAGTTTAGCTTCTTTCGGATTCAGATGTATTTCATTGTTCTTGCCTGATTGCTCTAAGGCTGACTTTTCGTCACTGGGTTTTCAAATCCTTTTTTTTTTTTTTTTTTTTTTTTTTCTGAGTTGGGGCAGTCTTCCTCTATCTTTATCATCTTATTTAGATTTATAATTTGTTTTATTCCATATCAATGAGCATTTTGCCTGCTTGTCTGTATGTGCACCACACGCAGGACTGATACCCTTGGAGGTCACAAGATGGTGTTGGATCCTCAGGATCTGTAACTACCATGTGAGTCCTGGGAACTGAACCCGGGTCCTCTGTGAGAACAAATGCTCGTAACCACTGAGCCATCTCTGCAGCCTGCCCTACCTCCTCTCCCTTTCTCCTTCTCTTCTAAAAGAAAAAAATATATATGTACATATATGTATATATACATACACACACACACATATATGTATATATATATGAATGAGAGAGAACCTGAGTCTGAGTATGTACACACATACACATCCCACCTTCATGCAGGTGCCTATAGAGGTCAGAACAGGGTATCGGATCCCCTGGAACTGGAGTTGCGGGTGGTTGTGAGCTGCCTGCTGTGGTGCTGAGAACTGAACCTGTGTCCTTTGCAAGAGCAGCAAGTGCCCTTGATAGCTGAGACTCCTCTCCAGGCACAAATCTGTGATTGTCTGAGCGTGGCCTCTTGTTTGGCTCGGGGGCTGGTTATTGCTTCCTAGACTGACCGGATGTTTTCTCTTCTCTTCCATTAATTTAATGAGTGACATTTTGGAAAATATTTGGTCCAACTCACATGTGAAGCTATATTCCTGGATTTCCTGTGTCAGGTTGTATTCAGTTACCGACCTCATCTCATTATTAGCTGTTTTTTTTCCAGATTTTCTGTTTCTTTATGACTCAGTCTTGTACACTGTGTGTGTTTCTAGGACTCTGTTCTTCCCATCTGAGTTAGCCAACTTTCTGGCATACAGTTGTCTGTAGTATTCTCTAATAATTCTCTTTATGTCTGTAACACATTTCTTTTTAGCTAGTCAAGCTAGGGACCCTAGGTGGCATGGGGTTCTCTATGTAGAACAGGCTAGCCTTGAACTCACAGAGATCTACCTGCTTCTCCCTTCCAAGTGCTGAGATTAAAGACATGTACTACCACACCACATGTGGATATTTTCCTATTCTTTATTCCTTCCCATTTCGAGGCACCTGGATTAGTGAAGCACATCTCTAGGTCTTCCTGGGAGGCTCTTTCCAGAAACGACCGGATCCTGAGGTCTCTGACTTAATGAAGTTTTAAGTTTGTCGGATTCACACTTTGAGTAGATTACAGGAAGCAGCGGCACTGTGCACAGTAGGGTCTTTGTTGGGGAAGTAGGTCAGTTACTGGTGTGTCCTACATCTTGCCTTGGCCACCTCCTAGCACTGCTCCTCTCTGTTCTTTGGCTCCATGAGATAAAGAACCTCCTCCTCCACACTGTCAACCTTGTGGCATCTTTGCCTCATCGCAGGCCCAGTGAAGCCAGGAGCCGTGAGCTGACATCCTGAACCCAAGGCCCAAACACTCATCCCCTTAAGTTGCTCAAGTTTTCTGTCATAGTAAAACAGGAACTCAGCAAACACAAAACCACAGTGCTCCGGTGTTTCTCTCTCTCTCCTCTGGATTCGGCCTCGAGTTGTCTCTAAGTCTTACGAGTCTTTGACCAATTTTTACATGCTATGTTTTTTCTTTTTCATTTTGTTCTGTTATTGTTTTTTAAAGATACTTCCGGCTGGAGAAATGTCCTCGTGACTAAAGGCACTGACTGCTCTTCCAGAGGACCTGGATTTAATTCGCAGCACCAACAGGGTGGCTCGCAACCAACGATAACTCCAGTTCCAGGGAACTCTCTTAGGGTTTTCGTGTGCACCAGGCGCACATGTGGTGCACAGACATGCAGGCAAGACAGCCATACACATTGCCTTCGCTACTTGTCCATTGCTATGACAAAAACACTATATATAACCCAAGGCGACTCATAAAGTTTGAGCAACCACAAATTTTGGGGTTCATGTTTCCAGAGGGTAGTGACTATCGTGCTTGGGAGCTTTGCAGCAGGCAGACAGGCATAGTGCTGAAGCAGTAGCTGAAAGCGTACATCTGATCCACAACTGTGAGGAGAGAGAGAGAGAGGGAGAGAGAGAGAGAGAGAGCACTACCTGGGAATGATGTGAGCGGTTGTCTCCATTCCTCCCTACTCTCCTCCCTGCTGCGACACCCCTCCTAGTGTCTCCCTAACAGTTCCACCAACTGGGTACCAAGCATTCAAACAGATGAGTTTATGGATGCTGTTTTCAGTTCAGACCACCACATACGTAAAGCAAAAAAAAAAAAAAAAAAAAAAAAAAGAAATCTCAAAATAATTATAAAAAGAAAGATAACGGGAAAAGATACTTCCTATGATTTCAGTCTTTTAAATTTATTTAGAAAAAGATTCAACAGTCTCTAGAGAGTGCCCAGTGTTTAAGATACAGCTCTCCGTGGCTTCATTTCTCAGGACCCAGGCTGGGCAGCTGACAGCTCATAGTAACACTAGCTCCAGGGGATGCAGCACCCTCTACTGGCCACTCAAGGCATTGCACTTCGACGGGTGAATGCACACATATACAGATGTGTACGTGTGCATCCACAAAAGGAAAAATGTACATATAAAAATCACTGATTTTGTAGTCTAGTATGTGATGCTAGACATGTAGTCTATGTGATGCTCTACATGCTCTTGGGAAAAACTGTCATCTGCTTTTGTTGGATTGAAAGGGGTTAAAGAAAACCATTTATTTGGGGAGGGGTGTGTATGTGCATGCGCGTACAGCAATGCTGTTGTGGAAGTCAGAGGACAACACAAAGAAATCAGTTTTCTCCTTCCACTATGTGGGTGCCATGATCAAACACAGTGGTCAGGGTTGTAATAGGCATTTTTATTTGTTGAGCCATCCCTCTGGCCCTAAATGGGACGTTTTTTGATTTATCTGTTAGGTCTGGCTGTCGGCAATGCCTTTTAGATCAGTTACTTTCTTATTGATCTCCTTTCTGGTTCATCCATTCATTATCAAAAGCGGGGTCCTGGAGTCTGCCGTCATCGCTACCAACTTTTACTTCTCCCTTTAATTCTGTCAAAGTTTCTTCATGTATTTATGCTCCCTAGTGTTTGTTTGGAGTATTTAACACTTTCCCTGGCCTCATATATGCTCAAGTTTTCCATTCCCTTAGGTATACTTTGAAGGTTTGCTCTCTGTCTCTGGGTAGAGAATGTCTGTTTCCAGTTACACCAGTTACCTCAGTCACCTCAGGCTGTTTCCGCTAGTCCTTCCGTAAACACTGTGGGCGTTTGATCGGTTTTGTCTTTTGGCTGCGCTGTGGATGGAACCCAGGGCCTCACAAATGCTAGGCCACTCATTTACCAGTGCAGTACTCTGTAGCTCACGTGACATTCCAGCGACTTCAAGCTGGATTTCTGTCACAGTATCAGTTAGGCCATTATCCCTATCCTTGAGTGTTTCCCCCCAGATTTGGTGTTTGCGAGGTACATGTTCTCGTTTGACTTCCTTCAAAATGTTAATTTCCTTCTGAGTTAAGTGGAGCATCACAGACTGCTTCAATTTCCTTGCAAAAGGAAGGAAAGCACAAATCTGAGGGTAATCTCGAATCCCCCCTAAAGACTGCACTTGCTACACAGAGGCTCCTGTTCCCTGTGGTCTCTCATTTGCTGCCCAAGGTTTCCCAGCCCTGTTCAGGAAGTCTCTCCTGCCTTAGGCTTAGGTGTTTTGAGTTGTTTATTGCGAGTGGTGGGATAGCACTCTGTCTCCTGCACAAAGATCTCTTGTTCTCCCAGCACCGTTTACTACAGACACTGATTTAGTGCACCGCATGCTTTGCTGCTTGTAGCAGTTCCTCACCTCTGACAAAGCGGTGACAGGATATCTGACAGAAGGAACTTAGGAAGGAAGGTTTTCATGTCGGCTCCCAGATTGAAGGTTATGGTAGTTTGAATGCCAATGGATCGTGTTTGAATACCAGTTCCTGGTTGGTGGAGCTCTTTAGGAAGAATTAAGTGGTGTGGTCTTACAGGAGGAGTTGTGTCCCTGGGGTGGGCTTTGAGGTTTCACACCATCCCCAGTGAGCTCGCTCACTTTCTGCCTCAGCTCTAATTCCCATGCCATTGCCTGCCTGTCTGTCACCATGCTCCCCACCATGACGAGCATGGACCACAACCCTCTAGAACTGAGAGCCTCTCTGTCAAATCCTTTCTCTCACATGTTGTCTTGGTCATACTGTTTTGTACACAGCAATGGAAACAGTAACGACAACAGGGGGACAGTCCATCACAAGGGAAGCATGCAGTGGGAGTTTATCTGCAGCAGGAAGCAGAGACAGAGTATGCTGTCAGTTTGCTTTCTCTGATGAAATTCAGTCTAGAACTCCAGCCAATCAAATGGCCCTCCCATAATCTTGGTGGGCCCTCCCACCTCCATTAGCCCAATCTGGAAACCCCCCTGACACACACCCAGAGATCTGTTTCCATGGTGATCCTAAGTCCCATCAACTGGGCAATCTAGATGAAGCATCATGGTACCTGTTTACATATTTATTTGTGGATTCTCTATTCCCTTGGTCTATATGTTGATTTTTACGTCAGTACCATGTTGTTTTGTTTACTATAGCTTTGTGGTATAGTTTGAAATCAGGTATTTTGGTGCTGTCATCCTCTTACTCCATCCCTTTGGTTACTGGGGCGGGTCTCCTATGGTTCCATATGAATTTTATGATTATCTTCTATGAGTGTAAAGAATGTCATTGGAACTGGGTACAGACCTTTAATCCCAGCAAAATACCTGACAGATACTCGTGGCAGGCCTTGAGTTGCTTAGTAGTCCTCTCCTTTTCCCAGGAGCCTTTTAAAGTGTATTTTTTTTCACTGTTTCATTCCACTTGTTTTAAAGTCCAGTGTATCTTTATACTAAAGTTGTTGACGCCAGTATGTGGAGACGGGACCAATTCTTAAGTTTCTCATATTGATCTTGTATTCTGCAACCTTGCTGAATTCTGGTAACTTTGTAGACTGAATTGGATATTTGATTTAGACACTTGAGCATATCTTCTGTGCAGAAAGAATTTTATTTTTACCTTTACAACCTAAATGTCTTTAATTCCCGTTAGTGCCTTACTTCAGCGGCTATGAACTTCAATAAAATATTGAACAGAGGCAGGGAAGATGGTTGTTTTTGTCCCTCATCTCCAAGGAGAGCTCAGGGTTACCTGTTAAGTTAGCTGTAGGTTTTCACACAAACAGTCTCGTGTTGTTAGGAAGAATTTCTCTTCTTACTTTGCTGGGAAATTTTTATAAAGAATGGATGTTGGATTTTTTTTTTTTTTTTGCCAAAGCTTTTATTCGACTGATCAATAGTATCACTTGTCTTAATCTGGATGGCTATGATAAAACAC
Source organism: Mus musculus (assembly GCF_000001635.26). Lineage (NCBI taxonomy): Eukaryota > Metazoa > Chordata > Mammalia > Rodentia > Muridae > Mus > Mus musculus. The sequence goes on from NC_000084.6 coordinate 53,675,070, forward strand.
TGGAAGCTGAGTACCTCTAGTATCTTAAGGGACAACTCTATTCATACACGGTACCTTGTGACCATGACTTCACATGGTGGTAGACTCATATTGAGTGTCCCTCACCAGGCTATGAATCCTATGTACCCCTCTCCCAAAGGCTGTCTCCTGATCTTATGTCTGGTGATCAGGTATCAAGGTGGGAGTCCTGAGGATCCATTCAGACTACAGCAGTGCGTGTATTTCCAAATGGCTGCTGTCATCTTTTTGTTTTTGTTTTTCTGTTTTTGTTTTTGTTTTTGTTTTTCAAGACAGGGTTTCTCTGTATAGCCCTGGCTGTCCTGGAACTCACTCTGTAGACCAGGCTGGCCTCAAACTCAGAAATCCACCTGCCTCTGCCTCCCGAGTGCTGGGATTAAAGGTGTGCGCCACCACGCCCGGCTTACTGTCATCTTCTCTGAATCACATTGGGTCCTAGACTTTAGGGGCAATTCAGATTACTGCAAAGTTTGCCTATTACCCCCACCCCCATTGAACCCTTTTCAAAAAGCACAAGGCGATAAACAAGTATCAGAGCCTACCTCTGAGATTGGCCATGACTAGCAAGCTTATCTGATGTGTTTAACACAGATTGCATCTCTGGTTCAACAGCTTTGACAACCATGTAACGGTTAAACTCAGTATCAAAGTAGTCCTACTAAATTTGCACAAGTTCCCTTTCACATGACATAACTAGAGCTTTTAAGAATAAGGTTTGGTGGCCCAGTGTTTGAGAGATCTTGGGGGTTCAGATTAATTGAGACTGCTGGTCCTCCTACAGGATCACCCTTCTCCTCAGCTTTTTTCAGCCTTCCCTAATTCAACAACAGGGGTCAGCTGCTTCTGTCCATTGGTTGGGTGCAAATATCTGCATCTGAATCTTTCAGCTGTTTGTTGGGTCTTTCCAGGGGCAGTCATGATAGGTCCCTTTTTGTGAGAGCTCCATAGTCTCAGTAACAGTGTCGGGCCTTGGGGCCTCCCCTTGAGCTGGATCCCACTTTGCGCCTGTCACTGGACCTTCTTTTCCTCAGGCTCCTCTCCATTTCCATCCCTGTAATTCTTTCACACAGGAACAATTATGGGTCAGGGATGTGACTGTGGGGTGGCAACCCCATCCCTCACTTGATGCCCTGTCTTCCTGCTGGAGGTGGGCTCTATAAGTTCCCTTTCCCTACTATCTGGCATTTCATCTAAGGTCCCACCCTTTGAGTCCAAACACTGTATGTACCACAAAACAGACAGCATACACCAGCAGATATGAGGCCCCCAACACACATGCAGTAGAGGACTTCCAGGTCTCTGTTCATTCATAGATGGTGCACCTAACCCTCAAGAGAATGGAGGCCCCAGGGAATTTAGAGGTCAGGTGGGGTGGGGGTGGGGACATCATGTGGAGACGGGGGTTGGGTGGGGAGGAGGTATGGGATATAGAACAATCTGAGGGTGGATTGGGGTCAGGGAATAGAATATGTATGGAGTGTAAAAAATTAATTTAAATTTTTTTAAAAACTAGAAAAAAGATAAAACAATGATTTTACATAAGATGGTAAATGAAATTGAAAGGATCATTACTTTTCTATGTACCAAATCACAATAGAATATATCATTATGGATGTTATCACAAAAAAAGAATAAGGTTGCAATCTGAAACTTCTTCCTACCTTCCAACGCATCGGTGCAGCCAACACTGGAAAGCCTGCACTGAGGAGGGAGACGTGGGCACGCTGGCACATTCACTCTTTATCTGTTTGCTTGATCTGGGGCTCACATATACTAGCCATATGCTAACATGGAGCTATCCCCCCTCCCCCACAGCCCTCTTTTAACTTTTTATTTTGAGACAGGGTTTTACTAGGAAGCCTAGGCTGCCCTATAGCCCGAGTTCCTCCTGCCTCTGCCTCCACCAGGTCTAGCTTCATTCTTTTTTCTCAACTTCAATTTTACCTTTGGAATATAACAGAATTTGAAATTGCGGAGTGCGTGTGCGTGTATGTGCGTGTGTGTGACATTGAGGAGGGCACATGCGGCACCATATACTTGTAGAGGTCAGTGCTCTCCTCTTTATGGAGTTCCAGGAGTAGAATTCAGTCTGCCATGGTTGCTTGCTCAGCGAGTGCCATGACAGCTGAGCCCTCCCTCCTTCCGTCCCTCCCTCCCTCCCTCCTTCTGTCCTTCCCTCCCTTCCTTCTTTCCTTTTCTCACTATGTATCTCTGACTGGCCTAGAACTCAGAGATCGATGCTCCATGTCACCTTTGCTTTTTGCGACAGGATCCCCCCCTGAACCTGGATCTCATCTATTTGGACCTGCCAATGGGCACCAGGGATCTACCCGTTCTATGCCTGGTACGGGGTTACAGATGTGGGCATCCAGGGATCTGCCCATTCTATGCCTGGTACGGGGTTACAGATGTGGCCAGGCTTGTAAGTGGGTCCTAGGCTCCAAGCTCATGGCCTCGTGCATATACGTGGGCACTTTACTGAGACATCTCTTAAGCCTGCTCAAAGGCAAATGTTTGCTTGTTAGATAAACACACATTCCCAGGGTGGCTGAGGAAGCAGAGGGGAAGACGGTAGCCTAATTCAGGCCTTGCCAGTGCAATTTTTAATTTCTTCTTAAGTTAGCATAAAGGTGTTAGATCTGAATGTGGCAGCAAATGCAATTTTTTTTATTGTCAAAAAGAAAAAAAAGTCCACAGGCTAAAATGCTTCTAAAAACTATGCTACACACCTATTTCTTATTTGGTACTTTTCTTTTCTTTGTGTCAATTTTATAAATTTCAATTAAGTTACCTAAACAAACTTCTGCCAGAAGCCAAGAGAAGACCATTAATCTCATCTGTCAACAAGGAACCTAAATTAGGAATTGAAATGTCCTTCTTCAAAGCAACAATCAGATGGATACAGCAAGCAGTCCGCGCAACCATCTCCTCTAATCTAAGCTGGGAGAGGAGAGTAATGCCTCAAGGTGTTGACTCGGCAGGTGACTTCAGCTGTATCTTCTGCAACCTGAACTCAAGTCATAGAATATTCCTGCTAGAGCCGTGGCTTTCACCTACTGGTGCCCTTTAACACAGACCTCCGGTCATCCAATCAAATTTTTTTGCTACTTCATAACTAATTTTGCTGTTATGAATTGTAATATAAATCTCTGATATGCAGGATAGTCATGGGCGACACCCGTGAAAGAGTCACTTGAGCCCAAAGTGGTCACAACCCACAGGTTAAGAAGCAGTGTGTTAGAGGGTTGGAGCGCCCAAGAAAATAGATGGAGATTTTAGTAAACCAAACCTTCTCATCTCATTAGATTGCTTTGGAAATGCCTTCAGTCCTACTCAGTTTGGGAGGATGAGGGCTGACTGAGCACTGGAGAAGGCAGCAGCTGAGCAGGCACAGCCTGGCTCTACTGTGTCAGTGCGCGTACATGCTGGCACAGACGGGGCCAAGCAGGATTTTGTAGGGATATTTTCTTTGTTCTAGCCAACTTTAATCTGCTTCTGACTTGCTAACAAGTGACTTGGGGAAAGAGCTGTGCTGCCCAATTTTATTTAAGTTCTTTGAATCTGTGGGTGAAGTGCTTCCAAGAAGAAATGACAAATGGGTCTCATTTTAGGTCGCTATTATGAATGACAGGTTAAACAACGTTCTTACAATCTTGAGAATATAATGACTACATCTTTAAAAGCCTCTAGGGACTATTGTACATTTAGGAATGAGAGTCAGTAAATTATTTATCTACACATTAATCTCTCTAAAGAGATCTCCAGCCTTTTCAGTTTGAAAGCCAGGCTCCTAAGTCTCCACTTTAGCAACACTGTATCTGAAGGGCCTACATCTGTACAAACATTGCTAATGAAAACACCAAGACAACCCCCAGAGAAGCAAATAGAAAGAGGTGTTAAGTCTAGGGTGGCCTTCCCACTGGTACATTCCTGACACTCGTGGACTCCACCTCCATGCCAAAGGTTACGTAAGAGCGGTGGTTCTCAGCCTTCCTAATGCTGCAACCCCTTAATCTGCTTCCTCATGTTGTGCTGACCCCCAACCATAACATTGCTTCATTGCTACTTCATAATTGTAGTTTTGCTACCGTTATGAATCATAGCGCAACTCCATGATATGCAAGGTATCTGATACCCTCAGAGGGGTCATGACCCACAGATTGAGAATCACTGTGTAAGAGGGCTAAGGTTTGCTCTTTGGGTTCCAGAAAAACTCAGGCCCATACACAAGTCTCTTTCCGACTTACCTCAAGATGGATGAATTCCATCTTTCGCTCCCCCGTCCTGGAGATGCAAATGGTCTATCAATGAAGACTGCTCTAGAGAGGTTAGCAGGCAACGCACACACTGTCAAGCGTGGGCTCCAAGGTCACAGTTGCAAAGGGACAGACATCAGAGAATCGGCATTCCAACCAAATCACTTTGTCAGTTAAGACCACCAACCAACAAGAGGTCTATTTATTCCCAACAAAGACACCTCAGCTAATGCTGACAACTAGTAACATATTGGGAAAATTCTCTGGAATTTATGTCTAAAGTCTGAACTGCCTACTAAATGTAAAAGGTAGTGTTTTCTTTCTTTTTTTTCCCTTTTGTTGTTTTTATTGATACTTTGTTTTTCTTAAGAACAACAGGTCTTAATATTATACAATAGGAGTTTAAAATTCTCAGTTTCAAAATACCTTGAATTTATCTTTAGAGCTCAGGATTTTGTGCCCAGAGGTGCCATAACTATGTTTGAAGGGCTGGCTTGATGGGTGACACTTGGACACAGACCATCAGTCTGTGAGAAGGCAGACAAAACTTGAAGCCAATAGTTTTTCAACTGGTGTAAAACACACAACATGTGGTTGGAAAGATGGCTCAGCTGTTAAGAGCACTGACTGCTCTTCCGAAGGTCCTGAGGTTCAAATCCCAGCAATCACAGGGTGGCTCACAACCACCTGTAATGAGATCTGACGCCCTCTTCTGGTGTGTCTGAAGAGAGCGACAGTGTACCCACATACATTAAATAAACAAACAAACAAACAAACAAACAAATAAATAAATAAGTCTTAAAAAAAACCACACACACATACCATAAGCTTGGCACTTTCAGCATTTTACTATGTCACCCCGTGGCTCAGGAATACTGTACCATACAACCAAAAGCAACGACTCCACAACTATTGAGCAGCAAACCCCCCCCCCCAACCCTTTAGAAACCTGTCTTCTATTTTCTGTCTCCTTGACTTTAAAAACATTGGCTTTTTGATCCTACCTGGCAAATAGAATCCAATCCCTTCACTTCAACCAAGTGGCAGCCAGTCACCCACTGTCATAAGCCCACTAGTTAGGCTAGAAGAGCCTGCACTCTAACAGGCAAAACACACACAATCACATCTTTATTGGCCCTCGTTTGGACTTAGTAAATGTAGCCGACTTCAGTATCTAAGAATTGCCTCCATGGATCCAATTAGACATCACCAACACATAGAAACATTGTGTCTGGACCAAGCACAGCGTGGGTTTTTCTTTCATTGTTCACTTCAACTATACAGACTAACAACTAGTTACACAGTACTTAATTGCAGTAAGGAATATATCCTCCCCGGCAGGCGAAAGCTGTGTAATAGTTGTATGTGACCACCACACCACTATACATGGAACTTGCGTTGTATAGGGTTTTTCTTTGGGAGTAACAAACCTATTTTAAATAGTGATGATGCTGGCATAACCTTATAAACACACAAAACCATGGAATTATACCCTTCAAAATGATTTTATGTGGAATATGAGTTTTAACAAGTAAAATCATGTTAGGAAAATTGGCAGGATGGCTCAGAGGATAAAGGTGCTTTCCATACAAGCATGGTGACTTGAGTTCAATCCCACATAAAGGCACAGGAAAATTACTGACTGTACACAGTTGCCCTCTGGCCACCACACATGCTTCATAGCACACACAGTATACCACACCCCACCCACATCATGCAAACACACACTATTAAATTTTAAAAGTTTTAAGAAAAAATCATGTAAGGGAAGCCAGATGCAGTGGTAGTGAGACCACACCTCTATGGTGAGTCCTTCTATAAGCTGTAATAGCTAGGTCAGTCTACTCTCAAGTATCTTCAGACACACAGACAATTCATACTGGAACAACCCATGAACTCCTATCAGTATGTAACCAAGGCAGTCAGTAGAGGAAGTCATACGACCTCCTTCATTTGTACAGAGCCCCAGTATAACCTAACTCAGTCTACACAACAGTATCTGTGTCACTGGGACAGCCCTGTAAAGGAATTCTCAAAGTGCATACAGACCCAGTGCTGACTCAACCTTGCAGATACCGGGCACCCCTCTCATGTGTCGTCTTTAGAAGTGAAAACTACAGACTTCACAGAGACACACGCACTAGCTGCTGCATTTGCACCCATGCACTGACAGCTCCTGAACAAAGATCGGTGTGAATATGTGAAGCACCACGCAGGAATGTGCTAGCTATTGCTGAGGAAGGGAATGTACCATTTCAGCTTCTCCTCACTTTATGTCCTTTCAAGTGTGCAGAGGAAGAGCCCAGGAAACACCAATAAACCGGAGGAGGCCAGCACCTTACCCACTCCATTTAGAAACAAAGAGACCGACCACACAACTCAAGGATGCACACAGTGAGGATTTTATTTGTCATATTACAGTAGCCCAAAGATGGCTTTCTGGAAGGCAAAGCACACACACATTTTAGAAGTCCTTTCCACTTACTCTAAGGCCCCCTCTAGTGTTTGAAAAGCTCCAGGCCTCACAGGATACAGGAGGAAGAACCAACGCTGGGCCAGGACCTTCTAAAACAAAATACTTCTGTTCCATTCATGTCACCAAAAAAAAAAAATCAGGACCATGTAACCATAATTCATATTTCAAATCCCTGCTATGATCATCTGTCTCGTCACCCTCAAGTCCAGCAACCCCTCTGTTGTTTACTGCGGGGTTGCTCTTAGAAGACAAAGACTTTGTTAAAGACAAGAAGCATATGATGCCTATAGAGGTTTCAATTTCACAAACAAGAAATATACTGAATGAACATTACCATGTAACCTGCTTTGCTTGTGTTGAAGTTACTGGTAATTAGTACACACCTGCTAAAGTATACACTTAAATTTGTTATTTTTGGGAATCAGAATTCTTACTTTGTTTCAAGATGCTGCATGACCTGGGAGATTGCTAATCTGCCTGCTCAGTGTCACGCAGAGGTAGGGATAAGCTCGCTGTGAGGATGGGGTGGTTTGGAGAGCGCAGTGTGAAGGAGCTCTGGAGGGTTACGGGCTTGCACTGGGCTCGCTGGGGTGCCTCTGAAAACAGACTGACTGCAGAGGGAGGGAAGCAGCTCCGTGGTGTTCTCAGCTAATGTCGCTAGGTATCAGTTTCCATAGTCCATTCCTGAGCTGTATCGCTATCACTGAGAAACAAAGGCAACCATTTTAACAAGAAGCCTCAGAGAGTCATGAGCAGGAGATTGTGGTCAGACCAAGCTATTTTCTCATGGTCTTCAAGTGGAGTCCAATGAAATTTGGAACTTGATTTGTGTTTAATCTGCATGAACTGTGTTTAAGCAATGACTAATTTGTCAGCCAACATGTCACACAGCGTCTCTGCCCGAGACTGCTTTATTTTCAAAGTTGTCATCTGCAAATACCACAGGTTGAGGGGAAAAAGACTGGTCATATAAATGCTTTTTAAAAATGGCTACACTTATAATTGGCTTCAACTTGAAGATATCTACACTCAAAGGGAGCAGGACACAGCGTGTTTAAAGTGCAACATATTCTCTCTTGGCTCAACATAAAAATTATACAGTGGGAACTACTGTGGTCAGTTCTCCTGGGACAAGTTGTGAAAGGCTGTTTTTAAAGTCAAACAACAGATTTTAAACTGAAGAACACTGAAAAGTCATTTTAAATGAGCATATAAAACACAATTAAAATGAAGCCAGCATTGGAGAGGTAGCGTAAGTAAAATCAAATAAATACTATATACAGTAACATATAAAATTCAGCTTATAAAAATTATAAAGAGCATTCCAAAGTAGCCACTTCCCTTGCTTTTGAGGATTTTACAAAATATCAAACTGCAGACCTAGCGTATCTGCAAACGTTTCCCCGGTGGTTTTTAACTGGCACTGTTTTTGGTCAAAACCTCTCTGATCTGCCGGTCGAGTTCACTTATTATGCGGTCCTCATGGTTATAGACACCCGTTCTCATCAGAGTGTCCCTTTCCTCTATCAGGCGTGTCAGGTAGTCATCCAAGCCTTCTTCCAGCCCAGAGCCCCTCGGGCTGCCCAGCTTCCCACTTGCAATCTCTTTGCAGTCCTGGTACTGGTTCTGTTCTTGCTGCCTTAACCTGGGAAATCAAGAGCAAATGCCACTGTAGCTGACAAAAGACCATTTTGACTCTTAATAGCACTATTTAAAAACAAGACAATTCAAAATTCAGTCTTACTAGTTTTTTGTTGTTTTTTTTTTTAAGTAAGAGAGCAAAAACCAATAATTACCACCTGATAAAAGCGATATATTTATAAAAACACAAGCTGTGTTTGTACTTACAGAATGCATGCAAGCAGTAAGGCACAGGACAACACACCCTTAAGCATAGCACATAGGGAGAGAGAGACAGGAAGACCACAAATCCCAAGCCAGCTGGGCTATACAAGACAGTTTCAAACACAAAAGCCAGGCGAACACAGCTCACTCACTATCAGTGGGACAGCACTTGACTGCCACTTCAAGTCCCTTGGTTCAGTTCCTGTCACTTAAAAATAATTTAAAAAAGCACCAAACACAGACACCAGAAAATGACTATTTTGTTCTAAATTAAGATGCATATATATATATTTATTATTAATTATAAATATTAGTTACATGCTAAGTATATAAATAGAAGAAAGAATACACTCATGCATGCCAAGTAGATGTGCAGAGGGCAGAGGCCAACTTGGTACCAGTCCTCCCTTGCACTTTTAAGAAGGAACCTTTGTTGTTACTCTGTGGTGTATGCCAGGCCAGCTGACCTGCAAGCTTCCGAGAATTCCCATGTTTCCTCCTTTTATTTCTCTACAGGAGCAAGAGCACTGGGATAAGTGATACACACTACTGTACTTTCTTGGGATTCGAACTCAGATCCAAATGCTTGCAGGGCAAGCACTTTTTATCCATTTAGCTGTCTCCCTTCCTTCTCTGTGTTAATTATTATAGCTACCTCGGATGAAGGGATCTTCTAAGCAAATTCATGATCCATGGTGCCAAACTACAGGTCTAATCATGTCCCTTTTTAATTACTTGATTATATAAGATGGAAAAATGTATTTTTTAATACAAGAATATCATCCCTATCAAGTACTTACTGAATTGTTAGAGTCACAATAGAATATTTACACTTGGTAGCTGCGGAAGCCCTCAGAATTCCAACAGGAAACTTTAATAACATGCCTGACCCATGCTGTGTGTTCCACTCCCTTGCTTCCTCCCTCAGAATCAACAGGACTGCTGTTGTCACGTGAGCTCAGTATGCCTCTTAATCCTCTTAATGCTTTTTGGTTTTCCACCCAAAAGGAGAAGCCTTGCTGCTTTTAATGATAGTCCTCCAGGTATTTCCAGACAGACAGCTATCCCCAAGGGTTTCTTCTCTATGTTCAATATATCCCCACTCTAGTCATCTGGATGCCACAATGTATCATGTTTTATCCTGCACTGAAGATGTCTAGGTATCTGATTTCCTTTGAGGGACATCCCACACTGGTGAGAACTGCAGAGACATTTTCTGTAGAAAATCCAAACACAGGCCTGTGATGGTCCCCAGCGGCGGCAGCAGCTCTGGCAGCTGAGCCATAGCGGTAGAGCAGCGTGGATGGTGTCTCTGTGGGAACTGTTTCCATGTCTTTCCTACCACACAGTGACTGCTCTAACTTACAGAGGACATAACGTGTTATCTAATTAGTTCAGTTCTCAGTCACGATGTATGCTGAAACTAAGACTCACTTGTGTATGATTCACTGTTTGACAGGCATCTTTCATCTTCCTTTAAGTGATCAAGAGACCTGAGCACACAGCATGTACTTGGGTCCTTATGCTGGTTGGGACAGCGAGGTGTGACTGACATCATGTTCTAACTCACTGCTGATGGTTTCCAAGTTTACAATGTTGCAGACACCAAATATTTATTGAAAATTCTACCAAAGATTCTTTTTTAAAACTTTTATTTTATGTATATGAGTGCTAATCTGCATGAGGGCATCAGATCACATTATAGATGGTTACTGTGAATTGAACTCAGGACCTATGGAAGAACGGACAGTGCTTTTAACTGATGAGCCACCTCTCTAGCCTCTATCAAAGATTCTTCTCACTAAGCTTTTTAATTTTGTTTTTTTTATTGAGTCGGGTTTCATTGATAGCATTTAATACTTGGAAGTCTGGTTTTGTTAGACTATTTGAGGATAACTGTTAGTACTGATTAAAGATAACGTAGAGTTAATATATAAGAAATTTCTTATTTAGTTATTCATATTAATAATACGATAACTTTTTAATTAAGCCCTACTAAACCAGGGATTGTTTTAAATGATTTATATGCCTATCTTACCTTTTTAAAAATTTCAAAGCAACTCATTCAGTAAGACTGGAAATGAGACTAGAGATGAGGACAAGATTAAAGAGAAAGACTTCGCCACCTTGGAAAGCCACACGGCTAATATCAGGGGCCTGAGTTCACTGGCTATCCGACCTGTGTTGGTGAGAGAAGGAATGGTTGTAAGGGCAGTACCTGTTCAGCTCGTTCCTTATATCCAGCAGTTCCTGCTGCTCAGTTCTCACTGTTTCTTTCTCCTCAGCCGCCAGGTAACGCAGCCGCATCTGCTCCAACTCCTCCTGCTGTTTTTTAAGGCGGGCCATTTGACTTTCTTGCTCCCTCTTAAAAGAAACAAAGAAGCTGGCATGTACCACTGTGAGAATACACATTTCATAGGACTGACTTATGGACAGTACTCGGGACAGAATGAAATGCTGCCAATTCTGGACCCAATGAAATGTAGAAATGCCCACCTTTTCTCCTAATTATCTTTTTTAGCCTTCTCTCTTTTTGATGTCATAACTCATGGCCAGTGAGGACTGAGGTTTGCTGAACAGTTACAGTATATAAGAATGTGAAGGCAGGAGCAGCCACTTGCCAGCACAAAGAAGTGCAGAAGAACCTGCATCTAGGAGCATCTAGGAGCGCCATCTACACACCAGTGTGCCTACAAAAACTTAACGACACAGTCTAGTTGACAAAGTTTTCCCTTCTCTAGGCTCATACAAAAATCCAAGCACATACTCTTTTTTGTTTTTTTTTTAATAAAAGGGGATCAAATGATCTATCTTAACTTGTATTTAAAAATTAACAATTCTTCCACAGAAGTTGATAAAAGTTTCTAAAACAATGTAATACTCTATAGGAGGAAGCCATTCCGTGCCTTGTAGGAGAATCTATTGTGACAAACTGTGCTGCAGTTAAGACAACCTACTCTGTGTGTGACAGGGAACTTCCAAGTTCACCTGTGTACTTCTCTGCAGACAAGCGCTAGTCTTTCCTTAGGACATAGCGGTATCTTCTGTGTCTGTACTGTCTTATTGTTCCTGACATGCCTGGAACCCAGACATTCGCCTGCTTCTGCCTCCTGAGTGCTGCTATGCCCAGCTCAAGGTAATCACTGCCTTAACTCCAGCACCAGGAGTATGCTGCACCGGCGTGCTGAGTTCTGTGTAGAAACGTCAAGTCCAGATTACGGTGTGTTGGGCTTCTTAACACTGACTTGATAGTCATTTGTATTGTCCTGTACAGTTCATCACCTACAGTAACGCAAAACCTTCCACTCAACTAATGCGCCATTTATGCACTGCTAAGGGCCGTTTGGGCAGCTTCCAATTTCATACTGCAAATACTGCCAATGTTAAGATGACTATGCGTGCCCTCTGAACACATCTGGATGCATTTTACCTAGCTCTATACCTGGGGTCAGAAAACACAACTGCAGGATTACAAAAATTGCCACACAGTCCATCACTGAATGGCTACTGTCAAAGTTCCTGGGCCCTGTATTTTTGAACATTCGGTGATTTTTTTCCTTCTTTTAAACAGTTCTGACAGGTCACACTATGGCTTGTCCTGATTTTATTTTGCATCTCTTCCCAAACAAGTCTCAGTACATTTTAATGGCACCTGGCTATGCTTATCTATATCGTTTTTACGGAAGCTCTGGGGTTTTCCTCTCTGTACCTGCTTACCTTTCTTACTGGTGTCACACTTCAAGGATCTCCCAGTATTCTTTGCTTTGCCCTTTCACCCCGTGTGTTTCACGATGAACAGACGCAGTCTGCATGGCTCCATCAATTCCTTTCTAGCTGGCCCTCGATGCCTTTCATTTCCCTTTTAATCCATGTCAGCCTTGGGGCTATTATTTTAAATGTATTTATTTATTTATTTATTTATTTATTTATTTATTTATTTATTTGTGTGTGTGTGTGTGTGTGGCGGGGGTATGTGCACAGTGCACGTGCCCGGGGAGGCCAGGCAGGTGTTGGAACTCCTGAAGCTAGAATTTATTTATTTATTTATTTATTTATTTATTTATTTATTTATTTATTTATTTGTGTGTGTGTGTGTGGCGGGGGTATGTGCACAGTGCACGTGCCCGGGGAGGCCAGGCAGGTGTTGGAACTCCTGAAGCTAGAACTACGCAGTGCTGTGAGGTCCCGATGTGGGTGCTGGGAACCAAACTTCTGCAAGAGCAGCAAGTGCTCTCAATCCCTGAGCTGCCTCTCCAGCCTGGGGATACTTACTTAGATCAGTATGTGATCAACAGGCTTTGTGCGCAGCGTGAGAACAAGACCTGCTTTCTTGCTCCAAACAGAACTCTAAGGGCAGTGCCGGTTCCCATGTTCGTAAGGATGTCTTGTGCATGACAGGATTGAAGGTATGCAGCACCTTGCCCTGCTCTCTGTATTGTATTTATGATAACACCTTGTTCAATGAGCAAGCCAGGGTTGTGGCCCTTCCAGGTTTTGTGCCTGTTTGAGACTAACTGGCTAGTTTTGCACATGTAATTTCCTTATGACGGAATCTACAGATTAATTTTAAGATTTAGAATCATGGTTATTACACTGGCCTCTTAATTTTTTTTAAATAGTCTGTGGGGTTAGGGTTATTTCTTCCTATTACTGTTTATGTAAATTTAATTGTTTGAGTCAGGTATTTTTTTGTATATATTATCCATTACGACTGCTGTACCATTATTTTTTAACTTATGAGTCACTTTAGTAGGTAATCAAACTCACGTATTTGTAGCATCCTAGTCTCTTCACATGCTGGTAGGATCCAGAGTCCTCTCTCCCTTGAGCATTGTAGTATTTACAGAGAGTGTCTCTCTTCCAAAGACTTCCTCTCAAAGAAACAACTTTTGTTTTTTTGTGCGGGTATGCTTGCATGCTTGCATGTGGAGGTAAACCTCGGGTGCTCTTCACTCACCCTGTTTTTAGAGCTGATACTGATACTTGGGGCTCACTGATAGGCAGGTAGATTGGTTGGTATGGGCCAAGGACCTGCCTGTCTCTGCCTCTGCCTCCCAGCGCTGGGGTTACCACCATAGGCCACCATACCAGGTTTCTATGTGGGTAATGGAGTTCAGACTCAGGTCCTCAAGCATGGAGGCGCTTTACTGAGTGAGCTCTCTCCCTAGCTCTGTCTACAAGAGACATTTTTCTTTTCAAAGCCCTCTCTAAGCACAGTCCTCCCAGCCCAATTTCCTGCTCTGATAGCTTGCATTTTCTAATCTCTACAGTCTTGATTTTACAATGGGTTATTAGACGCAAACTACTACAGAACTGTCTGATGTTACTGAATTTTATTAATTTACACTTCAGCATCCCTGTGAGCAGGGGACATCCTCATGTACAATCCCCTGAAATGTGGTGAATGTGGTCTCAGGTAGTTACTGCACTTTTGATGAAGTACCTCATGTGTACCAGAAAGTGTGGAATCTTGCATGGAAGTGTTTGTTCTGGATAAGCCAGTGGTCACTTGCAGTGCGTCAATGTCAGGTCCACATGCGCACACAACTGTTTTGGTTTTGTTTAAGCTTTTATACACAACTGTGTTGTGCTATGAGTATATCCTCCCTCATTCTATCAATCTGACTGTAACTGTGAAAGCTGCCACCAGGGATGCCTCCTGAGTCAAGACTACCTGCCTGAAGGATTGCTCTGCTATGCCAAATCTACAGGGAAGGTCTGTTCCTTATAGAGCATACTGTTGGACTGTTTGGAATGTGGGGTTATTCATATTTTCTCTATGAAAGCACTTAGCTCAGTTTCAAAGCAACCTGAAGTGTGTAGATTTCCATCTTTCCTCGGTACCATTTTCTATTCCTTTCATCTGTTTTGTTTCTTATCTTTTTTTTTTTTTTTAAAAGATTTATTTATTATGTGGAAGTACACTGTAGCTGTCTTCAGACACTCCAGAAGAGGGAGTCAAATCTCATTACGGATGGTTGTGAGCCACCATGTGGTTGCTGGGAATTGAACTCAGGACCTCCAGAAGAGCAGCCAGTGCTCTTAACCTCTGAGCCATCTCTCCAGCCCTTGTTTCTTATCTTTAATCAACTCTTTCATGTCAAATTACCTCTCAGGTTCTTCTGAGATATAAGATGTTTACTTAACAAAACCCAGTGTGAGTTAGGACTGTGACAGTCTTATAGAAAGCAAAATATGTTTCATACACTTGAACTTTGTTACTTGGTATTTGTATTGTTTTGTCGTGAATTTTTAATTTATGTGCATTTCAAACTTCATTGCATGCGTAGTCTCAAGCTTTATCTTATTGTGTGTGTCTGTGTGTGTGTACGCCTGTATAGTAGCCAGAGGACCATGCTGGGCATTGTCTTCTATTGCTTTCCACCTTAAGAAGAGTTTTCAGCTAACCTGGGACAGGTGACCATCTCTCCATCACTTCTAGAGCTGGACTGACAGAAGCGTGTGGACACACCTACCTTTGATAGGTGCCGGGATGCTTGCACCAGAAGCTATCTCCCCAGTCCTTAGCCCACTCTCTATGCTCTTTGCTGTGATTACTATTCTTATTTCCCTCTTTAGATCTGAATACTATTACTGACCTATCTTCTAGTTACCATGCCCTAGTCCATCTTAAGCAAATGAATTTTAGTTCTTAGTTTCCCTTGCAATGTTTCCCAGAATTCCTGAGTCAGAGTACTGTTTCTCTTAACAGTTCCTCCATTGTGCCAATTATTCTCTAGAGTATAGGAATCGTACAAGCTCCGACTGTTTGATTACTCTAAAGTCTACAACACTCCTTGATAGATTTCTATGGAACAAATGGCGACCAGGTTTTCCACTGATGAGGACTGCTGTGGCCAATAAGTATATAAAAAGGATGCTGAAAGTCATGCATGAAACATGGAAGTCACTAAATAACACTATCTCAACCTTATCAAACTCAGAATTTTAAGATGTCTAACAGTAGGCAATCACTGGCAAGACTGTGAAGAAGAGGAGCTATCGTGTGGCATGTCTGTGCTGGTTTCCGTGGTACTGGGGCTTGAGCCACACTTGCTCTGCAAGTCTCTCCCCAGGCCACACCCCTGCAGCTCTGTATGACCCTGGAAATGTAAAATTAGCATAACCACTTCAGGAAATCAGTGAGCAACATTTAGTAAAACTTAAAAAAGAAAGTGAATGTATTCTAGTATCTGAAATTTTATTTTTGGGTATAAACATCTGAAAACTGTTACTTGTGTGAGGACTGCTAAGACTGCCTTACCACAGGGAAACCTGTAAGAGCAGTTTTACTAAAGACTGCATATAAAACCTACATTAAGTGTGGTGCATTTTCATAGAATACTACTCCAGGTATCTAGAGAGTAAAACATGTGAAAACAAATAATACTATATGTCAAGAGGCCTTTAGGATTTTAAAACTGCCCAGTGCTAAGCAGGCCCTGAGTATGGAAGCTCAAAAATGTGAGGTGACCAGTTGCCCGGTTTCTTCCCAGCTCTCTTTACTGGTTTTGTAGCCAAATGTGAAGGGGTTGGGGCGCAGTGGGGTGGGGCGTGGTGGGGCATGGCGGGGTGGCTGTGTTGTTCTATCACTCTCCTTACAGCCGGCAGACAGGGCCACTCGCTGACACAAGGTCTCACCAGCTTGCCCGGGCTAGCCTTGCGCTCATCCTTCCTGCTCATCTTTATACAGACTTGAGATTACAGCTCTAAGTCAGCAGGCTTTCCTGGATATAGTTTTAAAATATCTTATGTGCTGAAATGACAAAGAAAAGATTCAGGATAATGGTAATTAGCGGAAAGCAAGAAGGTACAGTTCAAAGATAAGAGGTTGGGGGAAACCCCGTGTGTACAGTGCTTCTGTGTAAGCCTAAAGCAAGTGCACTGGCATCTCCACGCCCTACAGTAAACACCAGGGATGGTGCCGTGCATCTGTACCACAGCACTGGGAGTCAGGCTAGCCAGCTAGTGAGTGCCCAGTCCCCTGAGAGCAACCAAGAAGTGTGTGTGTGACCTTTGCGTGGTCCTCCTGGGTGCACGCATGGGTGTGCATACCTATCCATAAATGCATTCTTTAACAAGTTATTTTTAAGGAAAGAAAAGGATCTGGGCAAAAGGGGAAGGAAGGGAGATGGACTGCTTGTTATTACTTCTCTGTTACTTAATGCAGCTTCTACAGGTTTCTGAGCCAGTGCTCTTACTGTGGAGTCCTGATCCTTTTGCCTCTGACCCCTGAATGCTGGGATTACAAATGTCTACCACTACAACTAGAAAAATTTGCACTGTTTTTAAATAATATGAAAAAGTATGACTATAAGGAGAAAAATGAACAGAAATTGATTATTTAACTTTAGGCTACTTTAAAAATGAACTTAACACCTCCCCCAACTTGACACAGTTTTATTCTAAAACATATCAGAGAAATCTTTTAAACGCCTTGAGTTTTAAAGGAAGTATGCCATATTGTTAATAATCACATGTGCATGCAAAAACAAGGGCCAGGGCAATGCCTTCCATTGCCAGGTGCTCCGGGTTAAAGGCTCCTCAATCAAGTGAGTATAATCTTGATTTTGCCCTGGCTGCCTATAAATTCAGAAAGGAGATGTAAACATGCACACAGTAGACTAAACAGCTGCTACAGAGTGGCCACTACTTACTCTCCCACTCACACATACCATCCAAGTCTGTGGGAAAAACGCAGAACTAAACTAAGGAACTCAAGTCCAGTTTTCTGAAAATAACCCAGAGCTGACAAGCCAGTAGGAGGGCCTGGATGGTTTCAAGACACAGTTTTTAACTAAGACTTGGACCTCCAACTGTTTTCTTAAACAAAGATTTACATCCCCATCCTTGGCTAAATTACTTATAAATTAATCAAATTAATTACTCTGAGAGGATAAGCAGGAGGCTGGACAAGATAGTGCTGATGTCAGCCGATGAAGTCTGTGTTGCTCTAACTGAATATATGGGCTTAGTTTTAAACACATCTACTGTGCACAAATATGGTAAGGGACTCACGTGCTACTAAATAAAGTCTTAGTTCTGTTTCCTGTCCTGAGAACAAATATACAGAGTTTTAAAGTATATAACATAGTGAAAATGTTAGATTTTTTATGACTAATTCATGCTTTATACCATGATTCTTTTATCTTTAAACAATGCAGCTTTTATTCTGCTTGCAGATCTACACTCTAGAAGGGGCTTTGGTGACATTCTCATTTAGACCATGAAGACCAGTGCAGACCTCAGGTATGTTATCACTCAAGCATTTGTTTAGGTACTGTTTAAAAATATTTCTACAGCATATTTTCACAAAGAGGAAAAAGGAAACTAAATTGCCCCTGCATATCAAACAAGTAGTTTTAATATCTCAAGACGCCAAACCCAAAATATAAGAGTATTGTTTCCTTGTTTTCTAAATTGGGGCTCACTTCATGTCATATTTATTTATTACAGTTGTTGTCATCAGTTATTAAAAAACTTTAGAAAACATACAAGTTGGGTTGAGGCTGAGACTGAAAAGGAAAGTTTTTTCTAAACAATCAGAAGGTTACAATTTCTTACTTCACAGACTGACTACCCTAGGCTGCCTCTGAGTGATGGAAAGCTCTCCTTAATCGTTGCTCTGGCAATGGGCACCAGGCTTTAGCTCTTAGTTGCAGGCCGTACCAGCTGGGTTCTGTCATTAACATTTATTAACAATCTAAGATACGGCTTTCACCGTCTAATCCGCACTACACAAATGTTTTCTATGGCCCTCCAGAGGGATTCAATGTGACAAATTACTGGCAGAGATTATAGCCTCGTGGCTATTCACCAGAGGCAATGTAAAATTAACATGGTACTAATCCAATTTAAACAAAAAGTTGCACAAACAATTCTCTGAACAAAAGCAGAGAGACACTTCCAATTTTATTTTCAAACACAAAATAAATATGTTTTTAATAAAGACTTTTAGGGGAAATTTTTAAAGTAATTTTCACACATGTGAAATGTGTCAATTTAATGAAGTTATTAATTTTAATCTTCCAAAAACTGTTAGTGGCATAGCATAATTCAGTATGAAGACCCCATGGGCTATTGCTCTTCTTAAATTACCACATCTCAGTATGGCCTGCAAAACATCAAAGGTTCCTAGTGACCTCAAAACTTGTTTATAATGTTTCTACAGCAGAAAGTTTACAGGACAAGGGATAAAATTAGTCCAAAGAAAGAAAGCACTAAACACACTGCATTCATTCAGACTGCTATTTCGAAATGAGTATTTAGCGTGTGTGCACGTGTGTGACTCATACATGTGAGTAGATGCCCGTGTCCATGCATGCACAGAGAAGGGCAGAGCAGGACACTGGGAAGGAAGAAGTTTCCTTACTATGTGGAGACGAGATATTGTGCTGAACTAGTGGAGTTAGCAGTTTTGGCTAGGCTTGTGGCCAGCACGTTCCAAGGATGTATGTTACCCAGTGTGTCATCACCCCAGCCCTGGTGCTCTCAATTTCTTTAATGGACAGTAAGTTTGGGAGAAGTATTAATTCAAGTTTTCTAACCTTAATACATTTATAATAAATTCAAGAGGTAAGGAAAAAAGCTGAAAGTGATACCCTCGATACCCTCTCTTCTTAGGAACAAATAATAAACTTTTTTTTTTTTTTTTTTGAGCCACAGAGTAAAAATGTACAGGAAGAAAGACTAAATAGGAAACAGGGTACACGACAAGATCCATAGGATACCATGATGTGAGGAAGTAGAATTAGCAAAGAAGAATTTGGGGTGGGGAGATTTCATTATCCCTGGGCTTCATTTTGTTTCTTCTTAACAGTGTTTTCATGCATGCATGCCAGTAAGGCCAAGGGTTGACATCAGTGCCTTCCTCAATGTTCCCCATCATATTTCTTTGAGACAAAGTCTCTCAAAGTGAACCTGAGCCTGCCGATTTGGCTGTCCAGGCGGCACCAAGTGCCTTCTGGGAAAGCCTCTCCAGTGCCAGGATGACAGCCCCTGCAGCAGCACCTGCTCTAGTTTAGACGGCTACTGGTGTTCAGGCTGCTTGGCGAGCACGCTGCCCACTGATCCACCTCCAAGACACACAGCCTGTCCTAGGACAGGGTCTCTTGGTCTAGGCTGACCTTGTACTTGCCAGAGGCAAGGGAAATCTCGGACCCTGGAGCTTCTGCGTCCACCCTTTCTTACTTTTAAAGCCTACCACAGCCAGATGCAGTGGCTCATGCCTATAATCCCAATTACTTGGGAGCCTGAGGCAGGAGCATTATAAATTCAACAGCAGTCTGGGCAGCTTAAGGAGAGGCCCTTTCAGAAGTAGCTTGCTACTATCTACTTCTCTCCCCACTCTCCTGGCTCCCTGTTCCACATGTCCTCCCTATGTTCTGTAAGAAACCACGGTATCTTAGCATTATGACTTTATAAAGTCCAGCTGCTTCTTCCTCAGAGACAGTCAGTTCTCCTCAGCGCTGCTCAGCAGGCAATGACACCATGTTTCCTACTAGGACATGCCAGCTCCTCACTTGTGCTCCAGTGCTGTTGTGGGAAACCCTTGTCATGCAAGCACTGAATCTGCAACAGGAAGAGCTGGCTCATGCTTCAGTCTGTCTTATCACTTAGTGTCTCCCTGAGCACACACGACAAACTGTCAGTCCACTTCTTCACCTGCTCTCTAGGGATTACAGAATTAAACACAGCACTATACATCACCACGGAAACTCTTCTCTATTATCTGCCACTCACTTAAGCATAAGAACCCCAGGCTCTCTCCCACACAGCTTCAGGTCGCTCCTTTGCCAAGGACTCCATCGCTTGAGGTCAATCAGATACCAGAAAGATGCTTATTTCTAAATCTAAAACCTAAAATGCCCACTCACATTTGCAAATCTTATCTCCTTCCTCTGCTCCAGTTAAGAGAGTCTTATTATGAAATCCTGGCTGGCCTGGAACTTACTATGTAATCCAAACTGACCTCGAACTCATTGCAACCCTCCTGCCTCAACCTCCAGATGTTGCCGGGGTTACAAGTGTGCACTGCATCCTTGGCTCCACTGGCTTCTTACATTGTATCTCCCAAACTGGAAAGCCTTCCCAGAATCTCTGGCTAAGCCCTTAGCATCATCTTTCACAAGAATCTGGTTTCACGTCTATTTCTATAGTTCCAGGCTTTGTTCCTGGAAATGACCTCTAAAATGCAGCCTCCTGTACCTAATACGAGCTTATGCTTTCTCACTTCATGATTCTTTGTAACAACCACGGTAGTTACTACATATCCTCTATTCCGTCGCTATGTCACAACCAGACTTGCTACTAATATTCTAATGACTCAACTCCAGAGGCCCATCTGAAACACTGCCTGGTCTTCACATATCATCCCTAAGTCATACTGAACAAATAGGTTTTCTCTTCTAAATCATGCTCAGCTAACTGCTACAACTGTCTTCCTTACTGCTGAATTCTCACCTCTCTAGAGGGTGAGGTCCACGTCTCATCTACTCACAAACACTGAGCATAGTGTTTAAGAAGCACTTGTTACTGTGCGAGATGCCCACACTAGGTCTGACAGCATTGAAATAGTACATTGTTATTTTGAAAATGAAAAATATAAATAAATAAATCTAAAATAAAAAACTTTTGAGCTCTAGTTTGGTGAGACTAGCATCATGGTCAGGAGACAAGCGTACTTAAAAATACTGTAAAGAAAGAAATTACCTTTAGACTCTATAATTAATGTCCAACTGAAACACAAGTGGATTTTGTGTTTACATTTGGACATAACACTTAAGATATCGCCTTACATACATGCAAATATTATAAAATATGAAAAGAATCTGAAATCCAGAATATTCTGGTCCAATTTCAACTGAAGGACACAGGAGCTGAGTGTGGCCACTGTGCAGTGTCTAATCCCCGCTGGTAGCCTGCAGTCCCAGCAGAGCCACAGCTGCTCTGGGACAGGTGCTCGACTACTCCTTAATTCCTCTCCAGTCTGGCAGGTCTCTAAAACGATGGTAAGGACTCACAGAATATAGTATTATGGAAACATACTAAAACTAAAGAAATATCTGGTAGACACTACGGACCAGATTCATTCAGAATAAAACTGATTTTTTTTTTAAGTTAGAGTAATACTTGTGATCTTTCAACAGGTTCAGTAAGTCATATTCAAAGTAAAACCCTCATTCATATTCTCTAAGATCTTAATCATTTGAAAAAATTATGGCCCAAATTAAGATTAATTTCTGATGAAAAGAACTTTTTTGTCTAGGAAGGGAAAATATCAACAAAGATTTTCAAAAAACTATGAAGTCTTTTAAATTTAAAATTATGCAAAACTTCCCTATGACAGCTTTCATAATTAAATAATTATATATTCCTAGGAAATTTATTATAAAATATGTTAGGCTCTTAAATATTAAGAAATGCAGCCGGGCGTGGCGGCGCACACCTTTAATCCCAGCACTTGGGAGGCAGAGGCAGGCGGATTTCTGAGTTCAAGGCCAGCCTGGTCTACAGAGTGAGTTCCAGGACAGCCAGGGCTATACAGAGAAACCCTGTCTCAAAAAACAAAAAACAAAACAAAACCAATTAAGAAATGCTAAATTTAGTTTATCCCAAAATGGTCCCCTTCATCCCCTTTAGAGAAGTCCCTAATGGAAATGAATCCAAAGGACGGAAGCAGTTGTTTATAAGTGAAAGTAAGTTGATTATTTCGAACAAGATTACTGGTAACTAAAAATAAAAGATATAAAAGTTCCAGCCTTCAATTGTGAAAACATGACTCTGCATATTATAGCACATTAAAAAATCAAGCCAAAGCCTCGGATCTTAGACCACAGCACTGGCGACGACAATACAGATTTCTAACCGTGTCAAACAGGACACTTACAAAGCTGCGAAGGGAAGACAGCGTCTGCTCCCGGCCACGTACCTGCTTTAGTCTGGCAAGTTCTTTCAAAGCTCGGCCCCACTGCTGCTTGTAATGCAGTTTAGACTTGGTTGCAGATTCCAACTTTCTTTCAAGTTCAACCTAACAGTGATTAAAATCGTATCAAGTGAAACACTATACCACTGTGTGCAATCACTGAAAGATAATATATACAAAGAGTCGGGCTTAAGAAAAGAGTTTATACAGCGTGACATATGACATCGTCTGAAGCTGTTATATAATTTACTATAAATATTGTGGCACATGGACATTTTCTTGTTTAAAATATAGTATTATTTTTATTGCCTTGCAGGCTAGACTAAAAAGAACTGAATTAGTCTTAGCCTCTAGACAGTTACTGTAAATGTATTTAAACGTGTATATTACACAGAGTGAAAACTACATTCGTTTTTAACAAAAAGCAGCTCTAACTGTTAACATCCCTCTTGAGCTGGCACCCACTCTCAGCAGGCGGATTTTCCTTGAGATGGCCTATCATTAGGTGGAATTCTGTCTTGTAATAAAGAGAGCTGGAGAGATACTTTCATAACTTTTGGCAAAACCACAGAACGCTGAAAACAGTGCAGTGTTTTATCAAAAAGCAATTTACTAAGAGGTGCAAAGTCAAAAATGAAAAAATATTTTAAGAATGTTAAAATAAACCCAAGAGGAAGAAAAATAACGTTCCTTAATAACACACATCTCACTTTTATTTTCTATCTTTCCTGAAATATATAAAGAAAAACACTAAAGTGATTCAATTAAAAATCCGGTTATTTATGCTTGCAGCAGGCAATCTGTTGTGCCTGAACTAAAGCCAAGTTGGCTATGTTCTGGAATGTCCTCACTCAGTGCTTCAAACCATGAACCAAGCAAGCCCATGCAGCCAGAAGACAGCTTTGCTGTTACGTGATAATGTAATAATCCGCTTGAATTACAGCAAAACATTGTCACTCTGAACTAGCTGATTTTTTTAATATCAAGTTTAGTTTTTTTCCCATACATACAACTCCCAATGTTTCACAGAAAAACAAAAGATTAAGACTCTAAAAAATTCGAATGTTAGAAAACTCAGAGCAGAATAAAATGTGAGGAAGAGCAGGCTGCCAAGTCCTCGTCACCAGGGCCAGACCTCTCTGCGGTTATATATGGCACTTAGAGTCCAGGTCTTCCTGCTCCACAACCCCACCCCGTGCTAGGACTCACATGTGTTGACGTTTCACAACCAGGCTCAAGCATCTTGAGTTGAGTGATATTGCAGAGATTACTGGGGATAATCCCTCCACTTGGGCCCCGTGATTCATGCACATCACTTGGTAATTTAACAACAAGCCATACCTCAGAAGAGTGGAGACAGTCTCTGAGAGCATGCACATGGGTCCTGGACAAGGTCCGCGTCTGGGACCAGACCAAGGATGAGGCCTAACAGACCCACTCGAACAGTAAAGACTAGGCAGCTCTACCAGCTTTGCATAGATATAAAAATAATTCATACTTTCATAGTTACACGCACTAATTTAAAACACACACATCATTCTGCCTATTTTATTCTTAAAAACTTACTTTCGAATCTGAAGCACAAATTCATTACTACCAATAACCCCTAATTTCTATTTTAAGAATATTGTGCTTGTGATTCCAAAGAATTGCGTGGACCCAATTCCTAGAATAATGCGTGTAACCAAAATTTCCTTTGGTTTTATTTAAATTATTTTTATTATTTACTAAGACTTCAAAAACGTAAAATATAATTAAAATACTTCTTTTTCCTCCCTCCATCTGCTCCCAAGGCCTCAACTCCCTCTCAAATTCATGACCTCTTTTCTTTACTATTGTTAAATACACACACAAACACACACACACACACACACACACACGCACACACACACACGCACACACGTGTGCACGCGCACATAGGCTGAATCCATTTACTGTTGTTTGTATGTATCCAGTTCGAAGCTGCCCATTTTGGGTTAGATAACTAATTTGGGGGACGTCCCTGGGAGAAGCTGTCTCTCCCTTTCTCACCGTCTTCAGGTGCCTGTAGTTCTTTGTGTAGGTAGGACTCAGTGAGATTTCCCCTCCTAAGTTAGCATGACTATTTATGCTGCCTTTGTTTGGGCCTTGTTTAGGCAGCCATATCGTTGAGGTGTGTGGGGGGAGAGCCTCCTTCTCATTTATAGGACACACATTCTCACAGAAGATTTCTAAATAGTTACTATAATATCAGGACTTTTACTGCTGTTTTGAAACTGACCTTGACTCTTGGCCTCCTACATCAACGGTGCTTGCAGTACAGGTATACACCTGCGCTTGTAATTTTATTTAGGGCTTCACTGTTCCGAGACTGAAGTCATATACCATAGCTAAGATAAATATCCCTGAGAGGAGACAGATCGCTCAAGACCTAAATCAACTCAGAATGCAGAAGACGAACTTCCCATCCCCTACAAAGACCTAGCATTCGTTTTTGTCTTGAGTCCATTCCCAGGTCTAACCTATCACAAGGAACTACTTAGTCGTCCCTTGAAATACTTTCAGATTTCCCCTTTTCTCTTCCTATTCCACTTACACAGCCCAAGCTTCTCTCTCCTCATGTCAACTATACAAGTGTCTCTTATTTCTGCAAACTGCTCTTTGCCTAGGATCCAAACTATAATCTCTGTACTTCTTGCTGACCCTTCCTCAGAAGTCTTCAACAAGAAACCCCACTGCCCAGCCATGTGCCCCGCAACTCTTCTCACCCAACTGCCTGGGCTACTCATTCTTTTCTCTTTCTTCTGCTTGCCTACATCTTAAAGCTCGCCTCAGATCTGACCTCTGTCTGAGGCTCTCTTGAACCTGCTACAATATGAAACACCAAGTGGTTTCGCTTGGATTGGGTTAGTCATGGTCATTTACTCCTCGAAGTCATCTTTGAAACCACACAACATTGTTTAAAGTACCCGGGAATAATAAATACTTTCGCTCGCTCTTTTTCTATCTCTCTTATTTTTCTAAGAGTAGTAACTCATTAGTTACCAAAATATCATTCAATACTACACAACTTTTAGCGTGATTCAAATGTTGACCTTCTTTTAATATGTTGATTTTCAAGCTCTATATACCCCATTAAAACATATGCTTTCCATATTTTAAGTTTTTAAAGCTTTAATAATTTACAAACTATGTAAAGAATATTTTCTAGGTGACAGAAATCTCACAAAGCTGAGTGCAGTGGCTCACAAGTATAACTCAGCAGCCAGGAAGCTGATGCAAGGTTGGGGCCCGTCTAAGCTACAGAGTGTGTGCTAGACCATCTTGTAGGTAAGACCTAGCTTCAAAAAAGGTGAAAAAATAGGGTTGGAGTGCAGATGCTGTGAGGTGGCTCAGAGGGCAGGGTACTAGCAGCACGAAGCCCACAGCAGTGAGACCAGTGTCCTGGAGCCACAACGGAAGGAGGGAGGGAGGGAACTGACTTCCGGAAGAGTTGTCAAGTGCCAATGCACACGCGTATATTCTCTCTCTCTCTCTCACACACACACTATGAAAATTAAAAAAACCATAAACTATTTACTTTTGTAATAATAAAAGGAATCAAGATTTTATAAAACTGTATATTAGTGTTACTTTAGACTCTTTAGATGAAAATGCACATGGTGCATCAATAGGTGGGCAGCCATGGTGTCACACAGTTTTGATCCCAGCACTCAGATCTCTATAATTCAAGGACAGCCATGGCTACAACAGTGTCTCTGTATTAAGGAAGGAGGGAAGGAAGGGAGGGAGAGAGAGAGGAAGGAAGAAAGAAAGAGAAAGAAAGAAAGAAAGAAAGGAAGGAAGGAAGGAAGGAAGGAAGGAAGGAAGGAAGAAAGAAAGAAAGAAAGAAAGAAAGAAAGAAAGAAAGAAAGAAAGAACTCTTCCCCAGGCACCAGCAAGCCTGGAGAGGCACTTCAGACACTGCTTCACTGTCCAGCACTTCTCTGCGTTTATCAGTTACTATTTCAGAATAAGACTCTGCCCTCTCCTGGTTCCAAAAAGACTTACAAGGAATTAAAAAAAAAAAGGTAAGTTGTTTTACTGTACACTCAAAACTGGAATGCTAGAAGCATGGCTTAGTTCTAAGACAGAGACAGTCACAAAACAATGTCTCCAAATACAGTCCTGGTATTTAAATAAATGTAGACAATGCCCCAGGTTCTATGCTAAGCATTTTGTCCATTTTATTAATCCTGTTTAAAAGACAGAAGTCAACAGAAGTGAAAAAGCTGTCCACTGTGACACAAGGAAGGGGCCGAGTGAGCAAGAGACAGCAGTCATGTGGTTATGTGTTCCTGATGGCGACTGCCATGCACACAGCTTAGGACGAGCCTAACTCCCTCTGTGGCTTTAAAACCGACCTGGTCCACATCACACTCTCAGTGTCTGCAGGAGCTCCCGGACACTTCTCCCTTCTCCCAGCTCTGCACCTCTGCTTCCTCCACTCAGACCTCAATGCAAATGCCCACCTCTGGATAGCTGTTGGATAGTCATACTTCTTTAAACAGTATTTTATGGGGCTGGAGACATGATTCAATACTCAAGATCATTTGTGGCTCTTCCAGAGGACCCAAATTCAGGTCCTAGCTCCTAACTCCAGCCCTAGGAGCAGATGCCCTCTCTGACTTCTGTGGGTACCTCACATTCATGGCATTTATTTCTCTCTCTCTCTCTCTCTCTCTCTCTTTCTCTCTCTCTCTCTCTCTCTCTCTCTCACACACACACACACACACACACACACACACACACACACAGTAAGATAAATCCTATAAAATAGGTAGTGTGTGTATGTGCATTTGAGTTCCAGAACGCATATGTGAAACCAAAGCAAAACTGGCAGGAGTCCTTTCTCTTGGCTGGAGCTGGAATTCAGGTTGTCAGGCTGAGTAGCAGACACCTTTCCCACTGTATCATCTTGGTATCCCGCATGTATACTTTGTAATGCCTTGCTGCACATTTTGGCTGTGGAGGAATTCCAACATAAATGCATGACTGCATTTCAAACCCAGAAAATGGAGTGCAGTGAATATTTCTTCTCTAAAGGCTAGGAAGTATGTGGGTCTCTACCCTGAAAGTTCCTGTGCAGGACACAGGATCCAGAAAGTACAGAAATAGAGCAGTCACAGTGACCGCCTCACCACTGAAAGCTCACCACTGAATCAGAGGATCTGAGGTCCCGATATGGCGCTAGCAGCAGGGGTACCTGGGTAACTGGAATGAACACTGGCTGTGCCCTGCCTGCTTCTACACATTCCCACTCAGACGTTGGGTCTGGGTCTTTCTCCTTCTGACAAGGGTTGATTTCTTCCTTCCTACAGCAGTCACTTCTGTTCACAATCTACTTATGCAAGCTGTTACTGACAACACACAACCAATTCAAATACCACCAATGTCACACACCTCGCCCCCTCTGCTGTGCTGCATTGGAGCAGAGTCCTGTGCACACGTATTCATTAGTGGCTATATGCGTTGATCACCAGGGCTCGTGACACTGACAGAGGCTGACAGTTACCTTCTCCAAGGTGAGGAGGTTTATTTCTGACTGCAGCCGGATTTCTGGTTTGTTGTTCTGTTGATCCTTGAACTGCTGAAACTCTTTTTCCAAAGTCTTATACTTATTGCCAGCATCATTAAGCTGTAGAGAGAAAGGACATTATAGCCACGACAAGCAAATCTTCATACTGCACAGTCATTCTAAAACATGTTATGGTGGAACATTTGGAAAAAATAAAGTGGCCAGTAAGAATTCAGCAAATTAACTAACAGAAAAGCCTTTTGTTTTTAAACTAGGTAAAAAATTCAGGATTGAACGGCTTAATGCCTGAAGGAATGGCAAAGACACCAGGGCTAACCAGGAGCAGAGGCTTCTCATCCTGCACAACTGGTTCTGATCACAGCTCCCAATACTTGGTAAGTTATTAGGGTGGGCAGGGAAGGAGACGGGGGACAACAGATAGACAGACAGGTAGTGGGTGGCCTTAATTGAACACTGAGGGTAAAAAGACATTCAGTTTGGCTGAGGGCGGTGGCTCCATAATCTATGTAACACCTACAATCCTAACGCTTGATAGGGCAAAGCAAGAAGACTGCCCTATGTTGGAGGTAAGTTTGGAGAACACAATGAGTTCCAGGCTATCCTGAGCTACTGGATGTTTTAAAGAGCAAGTAAACAAAAGTATATAATAATTTATAAGATCTTTTCACATGTAGATTAACAGTGCAAATGACAATTGTTGAGGATGACTTCTGAAAACATACACTGATGTCACAGTTAGACAAACCTATGGGCTCTTTTTCTATGACAACAGATGTAATGAAGCTGAAACTCTGACATGTTACATGGCTAAGGGACAACTTAGAGCAGCACTGATGCGCTGCACCCAGCACAAGGACAGCTGCGACACACTTGTCAAGCTGCCTGCGTGGTCCTAAAGAAACAACATCGTCCTTAGAGGAAGCTGCCCCTACAGCAAAGATTCCCACATAATTCACTTTTCCACAGAGACCTTTTGGAAATGATCTCACTTTTGCTTGGTGTGCATGATGTATGTATGTGTCTATACGTGTTTGCGTGTGTATGCACACATGTGGAGGCCAGAGGTCAACATCAGCATCCTTTTCAACTGTTTTCTAACTTATACTCTGAAAGAGGTCTTTATTGACTCCGGAGCTCTCACAGACTGACTGGCTGGGCTGACAGCGAGCACGAGGCATCCCCCTGCCTCTACCTCCCAGCACAGGGACGACAGAGCATCAGTACCAGGCCCAGCACTTTACTTCGGCACTTGGACCCTCACCCAGGTCGGAATGTTTGCCTGGCGCACACGGTCTCTGACCGAGACATGTTCCTCGCCCCACTTTTATATCTTAACAAAAAATACACTAATAGTAAGTGCATCGGGTTCTTCACCACTCACGGACACTATCATAAGCGACTGCCACTGCTACAATTGTAGAGGTAAAGGTTGCTAGGGCACAGAGGACAGTCCTTGGGAGGCCAGCATTATGGCCATGGCCAGAGTTCTGGTGCTGCACTCACTAGAATACAAACAGGTTTATCTTCATCAGTTCTTTGTGTTTAACGGCCTCTTCTTCCAGTCTAACTGAAATAACATATCTAATATATGCAACCATGTCAGTGTAATGACCCCAGATTGTCCTTATGCATATCCCTTGAGCAAATTGGATAATTCACCAGTTTCTCCCCTGATAAAAACTGAGCTTCAAGAATAAAGGTGTGCCTTTGATAATTTTTTTCAAATTACCAATTTTCACACCAAGACTGTTGCTCCAGAACTGTGAGTCGGTGTCACCATCTTGGGGTGGACTGACAGGTATGTGACAGAAGGTGGGCGTTTGCTCCAAGCACTCCCTTGACTCTGCCGATGATGCCGTTGCTCTAAGCGCCTGAATCTCGAGCTTGAAGAACACTACTACTGGTGAACCCCATGACAAACACCCACTTTTATATGGTGAGAGAGACCCTCAGAAACAACCAAATTCGCATTTACAGCCATACAAACAGTGTGGGTGAGAAAGCCTTGAGCTACCACGGACACTATTCATGACAGAAGGTCCTGGAGCATGCATCACACACATCTAATCCACACTCAAGTTTTTCAAGAAAGATAAGTTGAATTTTTAACAGCCTGATCTTTTCCCTCTATTTTCTACAAATATTTATTGAGTTTCTACCACTGCCGATACCAGGCTGGATTCCAGGACAGAACTATAAACAAAAAGGTTTCATGGAGCAACAATCTGAGACTGATTAAATGATCATTAAATGAAAATAAAAATTGGCATGTAGTAAAAAAAAAAGAAAAAGAGCAAGGAAGCAATATTCCAGGAGTACATTTAACATAAGCTTGAAAATATTATTGGGGCAAGTGGCATTTTATAGTAAGTAATGGAAGAACTCATAGCATACCCAGGGCCCATGGAAAACAGAACACAATGAGGCCTCGTGGGAGAAGCTAGCAGGGTGTGCTAGTGGAGAAAGGAGAAGCTGCCGTGGCTTAGCTGAGCCATGAAAACGTGGCCCTGAGGGCTGCCGAATTGGAGTGAAGAGCAGCCTAGATGGAACATAGAAAATAGTTAGTAGTAACTGGGAGTTATTGATAGCAAAGTAGATTCTAACAGCATGGAGGGCAGGCAGCTGCCCAGCTATTATTTGTGTGGGTTTTTATCCAGGAGCTCAATAAGCAAAGGTGGGGTAGAAACCCCAGGCCAGGATTTTTAATGGTTTTCTACTACACAGCAGAGGTACAGAGTGGGGAGGACAGACAGACAGATGGGTAGACACTGCCCGGGCTGTGAGGCTCCTGATCCTGATGGTTACCCTACAGACGGTGAGAAGGCAGTGGTAGGTTTTCAAGTGTGCTAGGTTTCCCAATTTTCAGACTACCTCGCTGCAACATAAGCTCAGACGCCCATCATCGACATAAATGACAGCGTGTGCGCCACGAGGGGCTGGAGAGGCTGGGGCTGAAGCATGAACAAGGTAAGTATAATGGGAAGACATAGAGGTTTAAAGTGCCTTAAAAATGTCCAGGTAAGGAACTGAACGCAGCAATCTGAGGTGGAGGACTGGAGTGCAGAGAGAAGGTCTTGAATATAATAAATGTGGAAGCAAGTTGAAAGCTTAGTATCTAGACAAGGAAAGAAACTGCAGGACAGCACAGGAGCCCCGAGGGCGGAGGAAGGCAGGGGGCGGGGCAACAGGAGGAGAGGTTAGGCAAGACCAACGACAACAGTGTTTATATGCGTACAGCTCAGCCAACTAAGATAGGAAAATGCCCAGTCCGCCTAAGTGACCCAGCCAAGGGTGGACTCGAACAATTGCATACAGGCATGGGCACACAAAGGGACCATGATGAACAAGAAGAGGGTAGAACTCTTACAAAATGTAGGTTCTAGAAAGCACTGGATTGTTTAAGGATACTTAAGGCATTAATGTCCTAATGAATGTCTACATTGTTAAAAAGGGATTTACAGAAAAATCTCTTACATTTTAAGTTACCTGAAATTGTACAGTTTCACAAAAATGGTTCTAAGGGTAAGAAAAGTATACTAACATAGTCCTTGACTTTAACTTAAAAAAAAATTCCACTGTAGTGGGAATCTCTGGGCAGTGAGTACCACAGTCCAAGCCCCAGTGGGTGCCAGCGCCTCACAGTGAAGCATTTCTAGGAGCAGAGGCTCTCTCACCTGCTGCTGAAGCCGCTGTTTGTCCTCTTCCAGCTGCTTCAGCTTCAGCCTCTCCAGCTCCACTTGGTACACACAGTCGTCTCTGGCCCTTCGGACAGAGTCCTGCAGCTCTTGAAGGTTCCGCTCCCGTTCTAACTGCAGCTCCTTTCTCTCTCTCTGAAGCTGAAAGGAAAAGCACCGTTAGTCGCCTAGCTTATCACCACTGGCATGGTCCACCTTACATCAGTCAGTGTTCAAAACGGAACACACTGAGCTGGGGAGACAGTTCAGACCATAAGTGTTGTCTTATGTGAACACTGACCCAGGCGCGACTCCCAGCACCCACTATGAAAGCACAGGTGCTGGGGTGCACAGTGTATTTATATTATTCAATTGGTAATTCTGTACCCGCAGAGAGTTGACTGAACACTGGCCAACTTTGGTATTAGTCTTACGTCTCATCAACTGCCTCAGAATTCTGTAAACCTATGCCTTCCTCACTTGCTGATTGGTTTAATGAAGAGCTAATGGCCAACAGCTGGGCAAGAAGGGAAGGTGGGATTTCCCGTCTGAGGGAGGGTCCCTGGGACAGAGCAGGAGGACTCACCAGCAGAACATGGAGGCCAGAGGAAGCTGGGTGGACCTGGACAAAGAGGAGTAACAGGCCACAGGGCAGGACGTGGACTAGGACAGTAGGGTTAATTAGGTTAGATGAGCTGCCTGGGAGGTAGCCTACACTATAGTAAAATTAATAAGTCTTTGTGTCGTTATTCTTCTGCTGGTGGGTCCAAGAAATCCCACTACATTTGGCACCAAATGTGCAGCAGGAAATTCAAGCTTAGGACACCAGATTCAGGGACATACTCTAGTCCCAGTGCTGTGGAAGAAGAGACAGGCAAGACAGCAAGCCCAGCCTGCCTGGTGAGCTCCACGCTAATGAGACCTTGTTTCAAACAGTTGATAGTATTCCTAAGAATGACTCAAGGCTGTCCGTCTGTTGGCCTCTACCAGCATGTGCACACAAGTTCATGTATGTGCATGCCAAAATGCATGCACACATGCATAAAAAACAAATAATACCTACAAACTTGCTTCATGTCCTTTTTAGTTATTAGACTTAAATGTTTATGTATATTGATTTTCAATCACTAAATGCTAATTACAATTATAATATACAATTATTATAGAAAAATCTACCCACAAACACAACTTACATAAATTCAGTTAAAAAAAACACTTAAAACTCTTATTTTTATTATATAAAAATGTGACTGAGTTTAATTCCTCAACTAGAAGTTTCTAATTTCTGCCTAACTATTTAGAACAGTGGTTCTCAACCTGTGGGTGGTGACCTCTTTGTGTGTGTGTGTGGGGGGGGGGGGGAGGGGCAGCGTCAAATTATCAGAAAACAAAGGCATTTACATTATAATTCATAATAGTGACAAAAGATGTTATGGTTGGGGGTCACCACACATGAGAAACATATTAAAGGGTCACAGCATTAGGAAGGTTGAGAAGCACTGATGGAGAAGAAAGATTTCAACAGGCCGATACACCTAACGTCCTAAAACCCTCCAGAAATGTACCAGTGGTAAGGTCAGAATAAGACTTACTGATAAATCTTAACAAGCATTATGGTTAGGGAAGGGACATATAAGTTTATGTGTATTACACATTTATATTTTACAGAAAAGTCCTAGGGTACAGTTTAGATAAGACCTAATGCACTGCTGACTATGTATAATGCTACAATAAATTTTCATCCGTCTTAAACTCCAATCTTTTCTATTTTTTTTTTTTTTTCCTGCTATGGAACAAGGCTGCTCTGGAAGTAGTTATGTAGCCCAGGCTGGCTCCAGACTCATGATCCTCCTGGCTCTGCCTCCTGAATTACAGGTACATGGGATGAACCCTAAAACGAATTTAAGAGTTATATTCTTTTCCCACTGCAGCCCAGTCAGGTTTTTGTGGTCATGAACCAGCCCCTTTCTCTTTTCCAGGCCCCGGCAGTGAGAATAACCATTCTCTACTCGGAATGAAGTTAAACAGAACCACTCCTGGAGAAGCGAGCAGAGCTGGCTGAGTGGCCCTGCTTTCCCGCTGCATCCTGCCATCCGGGCATGCTGCACCAGCTCAACGGCAGCAGTCTCCATGTGGGAAATGCAGTCGCCATGCAATGCACGCCACATAACGCACAGGACAAGTGAGAGAGGGTACGGACTCCATGGCCTAGGGAATCAAGACAGAGACACGAGTACCTCTGCTTCTGCACTGGCCAGCTGCTGCTCACGGGTCTCTAGCTCCGTGAGGGCCTTCTGAAGTTTGCCTTCTAGAATACTGTATTCAGCTACCTAAAACACAGAAAAAGAAAAATGATCTTCATGTTCAAGACAACACATACCTCACTAAACAGGATTTGGGAATGAGAAAAAAGCATAACATGTACGGAGGCAGACACGCTTCTGAGAAAGGAAGACAAGCATGCTTCCACACGGACATCTG
This sequence comes from Mus musculus, assembly GCF_000001635.26. Lineage (NCBI taxonomy): Eukaryota > Metazoa > Chordata > Mammalia > Rodentia > Muridae > Mus > Mus musculus. Next base: position 53,709,301 of record NC_000084.6, read on the forward strand.
CACTGGGGGCTCCCAAGAAAGCCCGCTGTCCTACTGAGAGGTCAGGTGCTGCAGAAATCCTCTGCATCTGTTCCAGTGCCCGTTTCTTTAGGCCCATGACCTAGATTCTGACTTGGTTTGGTTTGGTTTTGTAGAGACAGAACCTCTCTTGGGAGCTCTGATTGTCCTGGAACTCACTATGTTCACCAGGATAGCCATGAACTCCACCCAAATGCTGGAATTAAAGGTGGGTGTGCACCATCACATCCAAGCCAGGTCTGTTTTTACGAATAGAGCTCTATTTGGGATAGAAAGCTACCAGTTTGGCTTACACTCGAGGTAGAGGACTCTCCATTTCCTCAATTAACTCATGTGTACCAGGACTTTCCAAAGCCATTTTCTACCTTTGCCATCCCCCAGGCTCTGGGACCCAGGCCCTATCCAGATCTCCTCCTTCCTAAGGCTAATGAATGCCTGGTTTGACACTTCTCGGAAACCTACCTTTTATCCTAGCTCTGTAGAGAAAGAAAAGAGAAATTTGTCTTCACACTCTCCAAGGCGCCAATAGTCTTTCTGTCCCTCCTTTTCTGTTCCTCTCCAAGATCAACACACAGTGCAACTACTTTACACACTATGGCCTCTAAATTCTTCAACGTCTTGAGTCTAACTCATACTTGTTCTCATGCAGTGACCGCTGAGGGATCAGTCCACCAGGGACTCCCAAATTTATATTATGAGGTTAAACCTCCCTGCACTGTCACACATGCATACCTACTTAATGCCTGCTGAATATGTCTATTCTTTAAACACATATCTTTTATTTTAGTGACTATTTATTATACACTAGCATTTTCTGGGCAACACAAGTGGAACCTGTGTTCTGGGGGAAGATGGGCTATAAATAAACAAATATACATCTTATGTTAGTCAGTGTTAGGAAGAAAATACATCAGAGTCAGGGGAGACTTGGTGCCTATGATAGAAAAGGGGACACTACTTTGGATATGGCAATCAGAGAAGGCTTCACTGAGATTATTCTGAGACCATGAAAGTTTCTCCAGAGCGAGTGCTGCACATACCCTAGGAAGGGAGTCTTAGCACATGTGAGGAGTTCCAGGAAGCCCGTGTGCTGGGAACAAACAGTCATGAGGTAGAAGACGAAGCCAAGCGCCACAGATCACAGGGGCTGACAAGGCAGAGGCCAGGAAGGAATGAGACAAGCTAAGTAGAATGTAACCTGCACTCTCAGAAGCAAGACCAAAATAGCTCAGGAAATGGTGAAGGACGTGATGGAAAGTGGTCACTTTCCAGAACATTTTCTCAATGTGAAGCCAATGGATGCACTAATGCACCAGGAGCAAAAGAGGGCTGAAGAGGACTTGCTTATGGTCTGAACAGCTAAGGAAAAGGCAATGCCATTTATTTACATGGGACTCTGGTGGAATAAATCCAGAGAGAATGCAGTGGAAACTGGCTTCAGGTGTGCATGTCAGTCAGTGAGCTGGCAATGGCACAGGCAGCTCAGTGGCCAAGCAGATTCCAGGGAAGAAGTCGGGGATGGAAGCAGAAAAGGTGTGGCTCACACGCGTGTGTACAATGTATACAATCCGATACATACGACGCCAAGCTAGGATGAGCTCACCAAACAGGAGGAGGAGACATAGAACAAAGACGACACACAGGGATGGGGCCCTGAAACAAACCAGTCAACCTGGTAAGAAGATGTCGGATCTGGCATGAAAATCAGGGACAAGTGACAGTAGAGCATGAGGGGCCTACAGAGAAGAAAGCCCAGTGTCTCTACAGGCCAGGCCAGCATAAGCAGACATTGTCTAGTAAGAGAAAAACTGTGACAGCAACTATGTGGGAGTCAGAGAATAAACTGAATAGAGGAAACAGTGGGGTTGTAGGGTGGGCTAAGGACCCCATCAGGTCTTGTAAACCCATGCCCTCTTCTCTATAATCCTCCTTACATACAGTGTGTGTGTGTGTGTGTGTGTATGCATGTAAAATTGTCATCTAAATGTGTCCTAAATCCCTTTTTCTCAGCTGGGGTCATCCAAACCTCAGAACACAAAAAATGCATCTACTGTCCTCTCTGAAATGGTACGTTGCAGTCTAGATGGCTGAAAAGCTAACAGTGACAGCACTGGATACCTTGGGCACATAAGGATGCCATGCTCTGGTGGAGCACTGATGACCACACCTCCGCTCTGCTGTACCCTCCTCCATGTAGCCGCGGCTCATTCAGACCTCCTCAGCAACTTGTGCCGTGGCTCTGCCGCACTTTTCCTTTCCTCCTAAGCACACTTTTGATACTAAGCATTTGTCTTCAAGTGGCCTATTTTTGAAAGGACACTATAAACTACAATGTGCTGTGATGTCTTTTCCTCTTACAAACCATCCATATTTTGATGTGGAACCTGTTTTCAAGCCTCTTCAATGAGCTTCTTCTCTTTGGACTGCCTTCAGGACTTTCCTGACAGTATCTCCTCAATTCCAGGAACGCAGGCCTGAGCTTATCAATTACAGATGTCCTTACACTCCCTACATATACGGCTGATGTAGCTTGCTTTGGGGAGACAAGATAGACAATTGTGTGTAGGGCAGATGAAAATTTTAACAGCTATTCCAGAATGCAAAACAGCAACCAGATGTACACAGTCATTCAGGTAAACTACCAAAGTATTAAAGAAGTCATGTACTGCTAAAAAAATCTTCACATGAAAACAAGAAATTGACAGAAAGGGCTCAAATGCTGTGCTCATAAAATATTATGGTGAGCTTCTCGAAGCTGGCTTTAAAGGACCTCGTACTGAAGGGAAGCGGTCTTTCTGACTTCATTGTACAGCAGCTTGTAAGGTTTTTTAAGACCAATCATGTATCTTAGCACTTAACAGGTTTGAAAATGTTTTCAGAATAAAGCACTTTAAGACAAATAGTTTTTAAAATGTACTTGGATTGAAGAAATGGCAACTCTCCATCTGCCTTCAATGTGGGCAGTAAACGCACGGGGGCATTCAAATCTACTGGCTTTTATTTTCAATTTCCTCTCTTTCTGGTGTCAGAGATGGACCCCAGGATGCTGTGTCCCTGCTAAGTAGGTGCTCTAACACAGCCAGCCATGTCTCCAGCCTCAGAGTCTGGTTTCTGAAGAGTTACTAAGTAGCCATGGGCTCATAAGTTCAAGCTCAGATGCTAGAAATGGTAGTATCCATGGAAACCAATAAAAACCATCAACTAAAAAAGTCTCTATCACTAAAATAAGAGCAAACCCAAACGTCCTTGGTGAGGGTCTCCTGTCCTGTTTTGCAGTGCTGAGGGCTGAACCTGTGGCCACACGTGTGCCGGGCGGGCATGCATGCCTACCACTGTGCTACATCCTAGTTTTGGTAGGGTTGGTTTTTTTATTTTTTTACTTTTAACCTCATGACATTGAAACAACTTCTTTGGGAAGGCAAGGGCACAAACTGAATCTGTCCCACTCTAGTAATTTTATTAAATTTCTCAAATTAGTTCATCATTTAGCTTTAAAGAACAATAGCATGAGAAGAACTGGTCCAAGGAAGAACTCAGCTTCTCTCAAAGTGAAAACTTCAACACGTTAACCCTGCACTCAGTAATATTCAACATGTTGAGTTCTGTCCACATTACTATTATATAAAGCTCAGCCGGGCAGTGGTGGCGCAGGCCTTTAATCCCAGCACTCAGGAGACAGAGGCAGGCAGTTTTCTGAGTTCGAGGCCAGCCTGGTCTACAAAGTGAGTTCCAGAACAGCCAGGGCTACACAGAGAAACCCTGTCTCGAAAAAACAAAAACAAACAAAAAAACCCAACTTACCATATCAAGCTCCAATAGTAAACAAGGGCAGTATGTAAGATGCGTGCGGGACCATTTAAATGGACATTTCTTAGGAATGGAGACTTAAAGTGTCCTTTTCTCTTGGCTTAGTTCACAGTGCACTAGGTATTCAAATCCTGTCTGTTTTGTGCAAAGAACTAAAAAGTGTATTCCTTGCAAACTCTCTAATGCAGAGTGAGAAGCTACTACCGCAGGGGGAATCTCCCTTCCTCTCCTGGTTTTTAAACAAGCTTTTCTTTACCTTTTTCTTCACTAGTGACTCTCTTTCCCGGTCCCTTTTTTTCCACTCTTCTGCAAGAGCTTGCATGTGAGCCAGTTCTTTTTGCTTCAGCTGTAAAAAACCATAAAATAGTCATGTAAAAATGACAAATATTTCAAATGAGCAAAAGAACTTTAGTTTAAGAATAATACTGGTTACCAATATCTCTAAAGTATTCTGTTTTATTTTTATATCATGTATTTTATTTTATGAATATGCATACACTGTTACTGTCTTCAGACACAACAGAAGATCTCATTACAGATGGTTGTGAGCCACCATGTGGTTACTGGGAATTGAACTCAGGACCTCAGGAAGAAGAGTTAGTGCTCTTAACTGCTGAGACAACTCTCCAGCCCTTTATATCGTGTGTGTGTGTGTGTGTGTGTGTGTGTGTGTGTGTGTGTATTTATGATCTATTTGCATGTTTCTCTCTGCCTGGTGCCCAAAAGAGGCTAGAAGAGGGCATCAGGTCCCATGGGACTAGAGTTACAGAGCCTCTACACGGTAGTAGAGAACCAATTCAGAAGCTCACATCCCTTCACAAGTGCATGCACATATGCATGCATGCACACACACACAAAATGTAATTTTAAAGAATTTGAGCGTAAAAAAGGAACTTTCTTGAGTGAAATAATCCCTTTTGAGTATTATTCTGCAAACATCAAAACTAGTAGTGAGTTCTGGTCTCTAACTCACCTGCTTGAGACTCATGACAGTAGTCTCAGGAAACAAGGAGAATAAGTGCCTGAGATTAGAAACGTTATAAGCCCAGCATGGCAGTACGAGCCTTGAATCCCAGCACCTGGGAGACAGACAGGCACATCTCTGAGTAGGAGGCTAGCCAGGTCTACATAGTAAGTTCCAGGCCAGCCAGGAGTACGGAGTTTATCACAAAGCAAAACAAAAACCCAAATTCACCTCATCATTAATTTTTTCCAACAATAATGGTCAAATTCAGGGAAATCTTTCTGAGTAGTAGCTATGAAACCGCATATCTCAAGTAGTTTTATGTTTTAAATCCTGCTTTTCTCTGAGGAAGGCTCTGTGGCGATGGAGGGAGGGCTCGCCATTAAGAGCTCAGACTGTCCCTGTAGCAGTCCCAGCTTTGGTTCCCGGCAGCCACATTAGACACCTTAGGACCACAGCTGCAGCTCCCGGGATCCAATGCTCTTCTCAGCTTCCTGGCAGCTCCACACTTGTGTGCACTGCACATACCCACGCCAACGCATAAGCACACATATAACTAAAAAATAAATCTCATAGTAAAACTGTAGACATCATGGAGAGAAGATGCAGTTGTAGAGAAGGAGAAAATAAACTCTGTGATAAAGCAGAGATTTTAGAGTACAATGTCAATCTACCTGACTTTCAAATATGTCTTCCTGCATCTCTTTCCACATCTCCAGCTCGAGGGCAGCCTTGTACTCTAAGGTCTCTCTGGGTTCCATCTGGATCTCAGAAGGGCAGGGAGCGGGAGGAGGCGAAGATGGCTTCTGATCCACAGCAGGCACACCCTACAATGTGAAAGAAAAGTGAATGGGACACACCCATAAACACCTTAGCACACTCCTGGGTCAGGAATTGTAACTACACTTACCTGAGATGACTCCGATACAAAGATCTCACGCATTTTCACTAGGCCATAGTCTTCCAGTGTCATTGTATAAGAAAGGTCTAATATCCTGTTATTTGACCTACAAATGAAATGGGAATTATCGTAAAGTTCATGGAAACTTGTATTTCCTTCCACTACCCTGTCTGTAGTATCCGCCTGCCTCTGCCTCCTGAGTGCTGGGATTAAAGTTATGCGCCACCACACCCGGCTCCAAAGCTCCAACTGAGCCAGCCTCCATGGGCCTCAGGAGTTCTCAAGTGTGTGCTTATTGACCAACACAGCACCTCAATACTTACACTTACTAAAACTTACCTAAATAGCTGTGCACTTGTTCCAAAAAATAAAGTCATACAGCCCACATAATTATTGCTAATGAATATTTAGTAGCTCTGGCTGGCCTGGAACTTGCTATGTAGACAAGGCTAGCCTTAAACTCACAGAGATCTGCCTCTGCCTCTTGAGTGCACACTGGACACTTCGGTACTCTCTCCTCTGCTGCAGATGTACAAGTGTGCACACTGACTGTCACCTTCTCTTGTTTGAATAAGGCCTGAGGTCTCAAGTCATACGCATTCATTTTCAAATGTGTGCATCTTTTTCTTTGTTTTGTTTTGTTGAGGGAACCAGGGCTTTATGCTTGTTAGGCAACAGTTCTTCCACTGAATTCCCTTTAGCACAATACTGTGATTTTTACTACCTCTAAAACACTGATGAATTTATATAGTGAAATATACTCATCAGCCTTGCGACTCTTGGTGGTTATAAGTTATTCAAAACTTGTCTACTTTCCTGGAATGAATATGCACACATGTTAACCTTCTCCTAGACACAGACAGTGCTTCAAGACAATCCAGGAAAGCAAGGTAATTAGATGCTACTTTGGTCATAATTGGCATCTTCTGTACCACAGAACTCTATTACTTATTAAGTAACAAAAAAACGAAACATTCAAGAAAAAAAAAATAGTAGCTAAAAAATAGTACTGTCTAGCCCGAAAAACACCCCTTTAAAACCTGACTTTAATAAACAGATCTTATATGGCTAACCACTCCTTAGTTAGCCAAATCCACGTTCTTTTTCTTAAAGTTTTTAAGTACAATGAAGATCCTGGGCCATCAGGTGGTCCCATAGGTAAAGGCACTTGCTACCAAGCCTGGTGACATGAACCGGATCCCTGAAATCCAGGAGAAGAAATCCAACCCCACAAGTTGTCTTCTGACCTCCATGTATGCCACAGCACCCACAAAACTAAGGGGAAAATGTTCTAGATGAAGCACTATTGTATTAAAGAAAAGCTGTTGAGCACATCTCAAAGCTCCCATTCAGGTAAATCTAAACTGCCTACAAAGCAGAGCAATGAGAATAATTAGAGAAGCATTGAGATAGCTTCAACTGCTCATGACTAATACAGTCATGTTAGGCACTAGTATATAATCATACATGATACAGTCATGTTAGGCACTAGTATATAATCATACATGATACAGTCATGTTAGTCACTAGTATATAATCATACATGATACAGTCATGTTAGGCACTAGTATATAATCATACATGATACAGTCATGTTAGGCACTAGTATATAATCATACATTCTACTGGTGACAACAGACAACAATGCCAAGCTTTAAAAGAGTTTCTTTTCCAGAACAAGAATGGAAATAAAATGAGCTCTCTGCTCCCCAGACAACTGACCTCCAGGCACTGCTCCACAAACACAAGGGAAGGAAGGTCCTCGCAACCCTTCCAGCCTCTGGATGGGAGCAAGGAGGACGTTTTCAGCGGCACTTTTAAATCTCAGAGTTTTGCTGAATCTTATTTTTTCTACATTCTCACTAGTTTTTTTAAAAAAAAGAATAAATGGTCTATAATATTAATTTGAACCTAATTTTTTTATTGTTAATTTTAAAAAGGGAAACATTTTCACTGTAGCAAGAAAGTTCAAGAAAAGAAACAATATAACTTTTTCTAGTTTACTGTTTACTTCTACAATAACACAATCATCCACAGCAGCTTGAGAGGTGAGTGTTTGTCTGACAGATATACCAGGGCGGAACTCAAGCAGGAAGGGAAGACAATACCATGGAGGGATACTGCTTATTGGATTTTTCTGGCTCATGCTCAACTAGCCTTTTTATAACTCTAGACCCATCAGCCTAGGGGATGGTACTACCCATCATAGGCTGAACCCTCTTACATCAGCTAGCAATTATGACAATGGCACATAGTCATGCTGACAGACTTATGTGACCAAGGCCATACTTGACTTCAGAGTCCTCTTCCCATCTGACTTTAGGTCACGTTAAGCTGACAGGAAGCTACCCAGAGCATTATTCTTTGTAAGTGCGGTGACTACACCTAGTGACTGTGCATGCTAGACAAGGGTTTTACCACTGCTATATCCCAAGCCACTAATAACATAATTTCAAAACTGCCACTGAAGGCTGGCATTTATAACACTCTCATTCTTTAAATTTCAGGCAAATTTTAAAATATTTTTCAAGTGGAAAAAAAAATCACATTGTTCCTAATGAAAAATAACACATGATAAGCTCAATATTCTAATATAATCAAACAGCAGATCCTAAAGGCTGGGCTAGAGCTCTGCGGCAGAGCCCCTGTCCAACACACACAAAAGCCTAGGGTAAGAACCCCCAGGGCTACAAAAAAAATAAAATAAAATAAAATAAAAAATAAATAAAAAACAAGACAAAAAAAGCAAAACCAATAGCAAAAACAGCTCCTTAATTATAAGATCATCAAACTAAGGGGCTGTAGAAATGGCTCAGCTGTCAAGAGAACTTGCATCTTGTATAAGACCCAAGTTTGGTTCCCAGCACCCAAATCAGGTAGCTCACAAGGGCCTGTACCTCCACATCTAAGGAATTTGAATGCCGTCCCATCTCTACATGTGATACACATACATATATAATCAGATTCACACACAAATTTTGTAAAAATTGCCAGCCTAGGGGCAGTGAGATGGCTCAGAGATGCATTTATACACAGAGATGCCTGACAACCTGAGTCCAATTCCTATCTCCCACAGGTGGCAGGAGAGAATCAACTCCCCAAGAGTTACTGTCCTCTGACCTCTACACACACACACACACACACACACACACACACACACAATTTTGTGCTCCCCTCTCACAAAATGTAAACAAATAAATAATAAAATTTACAATTATCAGGCTAAAGGTGGACAGATACTTAAATACTTCGCAGTCTGAACAAGAATCATGATATTGTAGCAACATTCTTATACTTTTCTAAGTAAATGGATATCAAATAGCTAGTAAATTATAATAAACCCACCCCCAGGTCAATGAAAATCCACCAGCAAGAAGACATGAGGGACTGAGGCTGTGGCACCCGAGTGAGGCTCCTCCCAGGGATGAGGGGGAAGCACTGTGGTGCGAGGCTTACCCCTGGGCTGCTATCACAGGCACGCTCTCACTGTACGTCTGTCGCCAGCACTGCTCACCATTAGCACCTAAAAACCGGGTCTTTTCTGAAGACAAGATATTAGAAAGCTGGATTCTTGCGACCCCAAGGAGTAAATCTTTACTCATTTTATCCTTGTGCCATAACTCCACCAGCAGAGGAATCCTGAGGAGAGAAACCATGGCCACAGTTAGCAAGCCTGAAGCAGTCCTTTCCAAGCACCAGCCATGTTGCTAGCTGGGGACTTATCTAACACAGCAGCTAAGCTCAGCATCCCAGGGACACCTCTGAAGCACTGTGTGTCTTCTGTCTCTAGGCAGCAAAAAGAGCTCCTGAACACTGACCTCACAAGCCATCACAGGCTCTCGAGCCAGCCGCCGCTCTTCCTTTAAGAACCTGTAAGTTTAGGGTATGTATGATACTCTGAGAAAAGCAGATTTCACAGGCCAATTTTCCTTGAAAAACCTATTTCCCATAACTAGATTGAAATAAAAGTGAGGAAAACATACAACATTTGGTGGCACTGAGCAAACTGAAATAGTCTTCCTCCCTTCTTGTTCCTCAGACTGCCTTAAGATGTTTCTAACGCCTATGCTGGGGTTTACAGAGACCATGTGAAGCCCTGCACCAGGGTGGGCTGACATCAGTGAACTAAGGTTTTGTTTTCAGGATGCTTCTGCGGGCTATATATAAATACATATCATAAATCCAAGCTGCGAAGGAACCTCATTTGCAAGGGGCTGTATGTTACCGTAGGAAGGTGTCTTGGAGCTGGTGAGGCATAGTTGCAAAATCAAACGCACAGTAAGACTGAGGAAGAAAAACCTCCATGTTTTTCCGAACTTCTACGGGAGGGTTAGTCATAATAGGAGCTGCACTGCCGAAGAATGGGTAGGAGTACCTACAACACAGGAAACAAGGCTCATGGTACACGCAAGAGCCAACACGGAAGGCCAGATGGTTTTAAACAGCATACAATAAATTATGAGCATATACAAGTTTTAAGACAGAGTAGAAATCTTGGACTATGACGTGTTTAGAAGGATATTCAGGAACAAGCAATTTCTGCGATCTGACACATTCAAGAAATGCTTGCTATATTTAATTATAGATCCTAGTGTCCTTCATACGGTAATGGCCTGATATTTATGGGCTAAAAGGCCCTTAAGCAATGCCAAAAGGACACATTTATAGTAGTTTGTCTTTGAACAGCAAATCAAAATATAAACAATACAAATATATTATGCATACACCAAGTGAGTGACACACACAATTTCATCTTTTCTTCATAAAAAAAAACCACACTAGATTAAATGTAAGAAGCCTAACTGCTTTTAGTTTAAATTTTAATTTATAAATTTAGTGTAAACTAAATTTAAACACAAACTTATATTGTAATGCTTGCTTAAATTTCATTTTGTATTTTGTTACTCATATATGAAACTATAATCAAACAAACTCAACTAGTAAAAAATTGTTCTTCCTACAAAAAATATATCCTGTATATCACACAATCCTATATAATTACTCACCCACTGAAGCGAGTTATCTCAATGTTCACACCCTACAATTTCAACTCCTACCATCCTACTACAGCATTTAGCAATTAAAAGAGAAATATCCAAATAGACCTGCAGCGTATATTTATTTTCAAATACCAGTCTTCCCTCACGAATTTCATTAGAGTTGTGTATGTAGAGCATAATGATATAAAGTTGGTCAAACAGAACAAATGCCAATGCCCCCTGCACCCTCCCCCCAAACAAAAGGCTTGGCAGTGGTGACACACATCTTTAATCCCAGCACTCGGGAGGCAGAGGCAAGCGGATCTCTGAGTTCGAGGCCAGCCTGGTCTACAGAGTGAGTTCCAGGACAGCCAAGGCTACACAGAGAAACCCTGTCTCAAAAAAATAAAAATAAATAAAATAAAAATAAAAAACAAACAAACAAACCAAACCAAAACAGGACAAATGGTCAGTACTCTAAAAAGTGCTTCCAATGAGTCAAACACCAATCCAGCGTGGGGTGATTTCCCATGTTAAGTGCCAACAGGTCAGGAGCTTGTATTTCCTGCTTAGAATATTATTTCCCTCTTTCTTTACCAAGTGAATTACTATTGACCTTCAGGTATAGATTCATGTCTAAATCTGTCATCCTCCTAAACTGATTGCTTCATTTCTCTTATAAACCCTAATACCAGATATAATAGGTATAATGTCAGTACTGGTATAATGTGGGCACTTAACCATTGAACAAATGGTCCTGATAGCAAGAAGCAAAACAGCAAAGTGAGAATTAGTTCTCCCTCTCAGAGCATCTGATCTGAGGTCAGACCTAGCTGCATGCTCTTGCTTCTCTTTGGGTGTACTAAGACCACACTCTGCTATAGCAGCAAAAATCTAAAGGCTGTGAAGGGGTGAAAAGACCAAAGAACAAAGAGAAGAGAACCTGTAAGTAACAATTCCGTCTCTAAAACCGAGGACGCAAACCCTTAGTGGAAAGCTGCACTCCTAAGATCCTCTCTCCCAGCGGCTCAGAAGAGCATCTTAGGATCAACCACAAGCGCTCCGATGTCGCCTGCAGAGCTGAGCAGAGCTGGGAAGACGCATCCCTGGCCATACCCAGGGCAAGGTCTCTGCATGACTCACGCCCAATGTGGGAGATGTGCACCTTCTACCACAGTCTGCGATGTCTACAATCATGCAGTATTAGAACAGACTGTTGTAGAAAGCCATTTAGCTGATTATATGAAGTCATTCCTTCTATTGCAATCTCATTTCAAGTTCATTAAGCATGGTTTTTATACTTGCAACTATAAAATGTAGGTGTTAGGAATATAGTATCCACTGTAATACAGTCTTACAGAAAAATTAGATACAAAACCATGATTTTGACTTGTAGTCCCTCTCTTACAGAAAAACAAGCAACTAAACCATCTTAGCACTACATCTTAAATGGCATCATCAATAAATGATTCTAACTGTTATACCAGAATAGACAGCTTCCTAGTCTCCTATTCCCAGAGCTACCCTGGATCCAACTTAGTCATTAGGACAGTCCACTGCCTTTTAGGTCGCTGGTTTCACGGCAGTGACATTTCCTTAGGTGACCTCCCTAGACAAGAAGGGCAATTTTCCCAGAACAAAATCACACCATACCTCAATATGCAGTTGACTGGAAAACTGAGTTCCAAGTCATGGACGCTTCTTAAGTCTACTGAGAAGCAGAAGTGGTGTGACGCCGCTGGAACAGCAATCTTCTGTCCTGATGTCACCACTTCTGACGCACCACAGGTGGCCTCTGGCTGGGCCAGCGAAGCAGGTACAGAACCGATGCCTAAACATTAAGCACAATGAAAGCTCTCATCGCCTGGGCCTTCAAGCTCAGAGTCTGACAGATCTGCTTTATGAACACAGGAACTGAGTCTACCTTGAGCATTTTAAACAGTGGTTTGTTCTAACTTGCCTAATTCCCACTCTAGAACTGTATAAAGAAAAGGTTTCCTGCGAGTCATGGTAGGCTGCTCCTCGAATTCCAGCTAAGGCAGGAGGATTACACGTCTAAAGTCAACCTGGGTTACGCAGTGGAACAGTGAGGCAACAATGTCTGTCCAGAGCGTGCCAGGCAGTAACTTCACTCTGAGAGATGCCTGCGCATGGCTGATCATTTGAATGGCTTAGGATTTACTGTAGATATAATTTTAACACTTTGATAAACTAAATGTAGTTGTCTGCCCATATAAAATAGGTCAATACAAGTTACATCTTAGAAAGACAAGACATAGTAGTCCAATCCTAATGTGGACCAGAGATGGCTATGACTAAGTCCTACAGGTACTCAGTGATGGAGTAAACTTGGGCTCCAGACATCTGACTCCTAGTCTACACTGCCTACTTACACTACTGGCTCTTAACTATAGAGCCTCAGCAGTGAATGGGGCATGTGTGAAAGTGGATACATTCGGGGCTCAAAGCTCAGTAGTGACTCAGAGCACATACTGCCTTTGCACAGACCGAAGCCTGGCTCCCAGTGCCCA